>NW_027495923.1:0-246039 GCF_021521415.1 Bidens hawaiensis
AAAGCCAAGTTAAATGATATCAGCAAAAGAACGATGCTCGCGCAAATATAAAAACAAAAAAAAAAAAAAAAAAAAAAAAAAAAAAAAAAAAACTTACACAACCCGTCGACTTGGATAACGGGCTCAAGCGCGCTGTCGGCCCAGAGCCTGCTCATGCCGACCCCAACCAGCGCCTCCTCGCAAATTTTCTTCGCGGGGGATGGTTCGGCGGTCAGTTTCTTAACCCATGCGCCAGTTGGGTTCTTGAGGACACCCTCATCCGCAGGCGCAGAAGTAATAGAGCGCATGGTCATACGGATGGGGATCACACCGGCCTTAATGTAAAAAAACCTCTCAGACCAGTCATGAAGGCTCTTGAATGAAACAGTGGAGCACTTCACTTTCTGACTGCGAGGAATAAAAGAGATCCAATTGTCTTGGATCTTGGCCTTATAAAAATATTGAAAGCGCCGAGGAGTGGGTTCCTCGCGCTGGGATTTGCACATGAACTCAAAGTTGAGTCACGCGCACGAGTCCAAACGGATGGACTTGGGATATGTGAATCCCATAGAACTTCAACAGTGCACCCACAAACCTTGTCATCGGGAGACGAAGGTTGCAGTGGGAGAAAAAGTGGCTATATAGGGATATATAGCCGGCAGGCGGGTCCGCCGCCGTCTGCCCGGACCTAGGCAACATGCAGCCAAACAGGGTGGGAAAGCCCTGAGAGGTGATCAGGTTGTCGAGATCTGCCTGCTTCAATTTGCAGGGGATTTCATTCCACCTTTTGGTGGCCTTGGTCCTCCCTACTTCCTCCGATGTGGTCTCAACAACCTTCTTCCCCTTCCCCTTTTGCTTCAATGTCGACATCACCACAGATTTCACACGGCGTCTTCGAGAGGCAACGGAGGTGATTGAAGGGCTAGACGAGTATGAACTATCAGACATACAACTGTAATAGCCGATAATCGAGGATTCGAATCGATGTAAACACTCAAATCAGAATGTGAAAGCAGAAATTTGAATTTTAGCAACAATGAAGATGAAGATAAAAATTTTCCTAAGGGCCTGCTTTTATAGGCCCAGGAGAGAGAAATGTGGCAGCTGATCGGGTTTCACGCGCCACCACTCGCAGGGGCAACCCAACGACGGCGCGACACGTGTCCCTAACAGCTGTGTGAGGGGACAAAAAGATGTAACCGACCTGCCACGGAACAGAGACGCGCCCCCACTCGCAGGTACTAACCAATGCGAGTGCGACACGTGTTCAAGACAGCTGTGTGAGGGGACGTGAAAGGCAACTGTAGCACCTCGAGCACACGAAACGTCTGACACGTTTACGGCGCACGTCATCACCAACCAACCACGTGTTTGGACCTTTCGTTTTCAACCAAATGGATAGAACTTCGCGCGACGGTGGAAACAACAAAGAAAACGACAAAACCCCCTATAAAAGGACAATTCAGTGAGTCTAATATCTATCTTACCACGCTCGCGCAAGATAAGACACACATTAGACTGGGGGGGCTTGAAGAGGTATGTACCCGCCTCAACACCAAGCAAGGCGGGTCAACCCACAAGATAAAGACATTATGAAGGCACAAAGCCAAAACCCAGGCGCATCGCGCATACAAAACATGCTCAGGCATCATATGCTCGCGCATCACATATGCGCGCGGCGCATATCGCATGCTCTTGCACATCACATGCTCGCGTGTCACATATGCGCGTGGCGCACCAGCGCGCGGCGCATATCACACGCTCGTGCATATCACACCTGCGCATGAAATATCTGCGCGTGAGAATAAAAAGAAGACTTCGCGCATCCTCAGGATGGGCGCATATCACACGTGCACATAATCAACCTCGTCCTTATCCAAATCAGGATCAGGGCAACCTTGATTGTGCACGTCAGACACTCTTCTAGAAGGCATCTTTTTAAGGAGTAAGAATATGCTGATGTTGACAGCTGCCAAATGAAAGGTCGACAACTCAGCATGACACATGTGCTACCACATGATTTCAACCAACGAGAAAGCGCCAGGTGTCCCAGAGGACACGTGGCGCAGTGCGATTGGAGGAGGCCAACGAGGCTGAGCCCAGCCAGTGGAAACCCTAGCACTATAAATACAGCATCAACTCCACTTTGATGACACATTCATTCACACTCAATCATTGACAGTTACAAGCAGTGATATCACATTCAATCATATTGAATTATATTCACTCACAGTCAGTTACAGAAAAACACACAGTCACACAATCAAGAGTATTCAGCGATTCAGCAAGACTCTTGAGATTTCACTGACTCACACTTTATTATCTTCTCCACAAAGATACTGATTCTCACGCCTGAGGGTTACCCCAAAGAGGACCCCTCTGTCCCTTTCTGAGGGGTAAGTAACGGCGCTGTTCATTTTGTAGGTGGAAGAACACGGATTCAAAGGAACCATCGGTGAAACAGTTTTAATCATACCCGAGGAAAGTAGATCTGCTACCAGTGAGTAGATCCACGTTTCTTCAGATATATAAAGATGTTAATGCTGGAGAAAAGAAGTAGATGTATGGAGTTTTGGTGCAATGAATATCTAATCATTGAAATTTTGTGATTGGTACCTATTTTGGTATTTGATTTTGCATTAAAAAAGTTAGGTTATGACTCAAAATTTCGCTGTGGAGTAGTGGGCAAATGGTTATGATTTAGGGATGATGGTACTAGATACTATGAATTTATACACTATAAATAAGTTATGGTTTAAAACTTCACAAATCACAATTTACATGACAACCGAAGGCTTCACAATAAGAGTTTTAAGTTAGTAATCAAAGAACACAAACTTGATCTAAATTTGAAATTATTTAACACATTGTTAAATAAACAACAAATTATAAATCTTGAATTTGAAGTGAAGGTGGAAGCGTGAAATTAGAAAACTGGTTTCTGGCATGATCCATGGTCAACGAATGTATAGTTCATGTTTAATTATAGTTGGAATACACTGGTGGATCAAGTAAACGGGCCAAAAAAAGTTTGAGTGATATGCTCTCAAGCAATGCCATTATTCATAACTATTTTCAAAAAAATATTTAAAGTTGTTTATTTAATGTTCATATTGGAAGTTATATACAAAAGGTTATTTCTAAACCATTGTTATATATACCTGAATAGGTTATTATAAATGTCATCGTTAGCAGTAAATTATTGAGAATATGTTGTTTTAAAATACGAATTATCCTGAATGAACATGAACATGCAATTGTTCATGTTCGTTCATTTAACTTTAACCAAACATTAAATTGGACAAATATTCGTTCTTTTAAAAATTGAGCACGCTTGTGTCCGTTTTATTCATTGTTTATTTGTTAATAAGCTAAATTAACATAAATGACATAATTGAACAAATGTAAACGAATACCAACATAAATGAGCACTATTATTAGTGATGGCCATAGTCAGGGTAGATTTATAACGCCCGAAAATTCCATCAATCGGCTCGATCGTTTATAAAGGTTTATGTAAAAGGCGGGGTTTCATCTTTTTAATTTAGGAGCTTTCTAATACGTTTTAAAAATTCCATTTATCCATCGTTTTGCTCAAGACATCACCTCTCATAATTTGAAGGACTTGATTAGTTTGTAGCACTCGCTAACTTTCGTTTAATGCCAGACACGTTGTGGAGTTCGTATGTTAGACGGGTTTTGATCTTCCAACTTGAGGGGCCTCTTAGTACTTCTTAAAAGTCCATTTAATTATATTTTGGTTCAAGTTATCACCATTTACAAGTGTAAGGGCCGGAATTGTAAAATCTTAAAACCTAATATTATATTGGCTACCTTTCCCCTTCCCTCTTCCATTCTTGCGATCGGTGTATAGCAGCCACCCCCTCCCCCCACCATCACGAATTTTTTTTATATTCCAGCCATTACCAAGCCATCTCCATCCAATTAAAGGTTAGTATCATATCAAGGAACTTCGTTTTCACCATTAAGTCGTTTATTGAATCCTAGAGATGTCAAAATCATGTAAGGGTTTGAGTTTTGATTAAAACAGCGCTGACAAATTTGTACTCGTTTATTGTTTAGTCTTTAACTTGATGAAAATTGATTTTTTATGATCGATTCTTGATTCCATGATATTCTACTTTGTGTCTAGTTTCCATAAAGGTATAATTTGTAATTTTTTAACGAGATTTGAATGGTTTTTTATGATTTTATAAAAACGTGTGCCAAAGCTGATGCGGAGAGTCAGATTCTGGAATGTCCTCCCGACATCATAACTCTTTTTTGAAAAGTCCAAATTAGCTGGTTCCACTTCTGGAACTTCATATTTTGAGTTAAGATTACAACCCAATGGGAATCGTTTAATTTGTTTTGGTAACGATTTTTAAACAAATAAAACACTTTTGCTACGCACTGAAATAGCTGCACGTACCTTTCTGTATTGTAGGAATTTTTATTATTTTTGTGTGAATTTGATAAATATAATAAAAATATTTTTAGAAACCTAAGATATTTATACAACACTGGTAAAAATTTATAATTTATTCCTATGGACTTTCCTATGTAATAAAATGCATCTTTGCATGCAAAAATCTGCTCATACTTGTTATTGATTAATTCATTCGATTTAGGCTTAACTGGTGGCTGTCCAATTGTGTACCTTTCGGGGCTGTTTTAGGTGAAGTTTTTGGTTCGACATCTTCCTAGGTATGTCATATATGTCATACTTTAGTATCGTGAGCATTGAAGCTCGTTTGATTAGTCAATTGTCGTTAGATTGAAAACTAGGATTTCGGTTGTCTAGTTTGTTGATTGCTGCGTTTAGCGCGTTGTTTGAGGGGATTAAAAACCAATTAAGATTGTGTTTCCTTGGTATGATTTACAGGCTGTGAAAACTATATTTTTATGTTAATGGGGCTGAATTGGTTGTCGGTTGCTCAAACGCGTCGGTACAACGCAAATTCGCGTTTAATTAGTAGTTTGTGTATTGTAAAAGCAAATTGCCAACCCATTCAACTAGTGTAGTGTCATGTGGACTTGTTGGATGTAGATATACTATTTGGTCCACACGGGGCTGAGTTGGTTGCTAAGTGCATAAACAACTCATTAACGCGCGTATTCGATACATTAACAACTTTCGGGTGTAGTTTGGAAATCCTTTGTCCCCGGAATTAACTAAGGGTGGTTTTGGTAAATACATGGTCTCGGGGGCTGATATAATTGTATTTGGTAAGGTTGATGCTTTAGGTTAATCAAACCATGTTATAACGCCTCGTAGGGTAAGCGAGTCGGTATGGTATCATTTGTAATCATTTTGTGAAATCCGATAGGCGTTTGATTACTGGGAGTACTGAGGGGGTTCTCTAGCCCGTTTCTATTTATGTGCCTCGTGCCAGGTGAGTTCATGATGCCCTTTTTAACTCTTTTTACGTTTGGGCTAGCACACACATCCTATTACAATTTTACCCGATTTTACCCGTTTAAACTATTTGGATTAATTGTGTCTGGTATCGTATATTTCTAGAATTATGTTTAAAATTCTATCATATGTCTTAGGATATTTTTAAAACCGTTTACGATTATATTTTTCCGAAAAATTATATATATTATTTATAGTCTAGGCTTGGAGATGTTATTAGGCCTTACTTATTTCCTAGAATAGTCATTATTATAGTTTACACGTGATGATGGTGTTCGGTTGATCGATTGGCTAAGATTTATATTATTGGTAGTCTATGCTTGTGGACAGTATTGGACTCGTTTATAACTACATATTTCTAAGAACTATTTATTATTGATAGTCTATATTTGAGGACATTATCAGACTCGTTTATAATTACATATTCCTAGAAACCATATATTATTGATAGCCTATGTTTGAGGATAATAATAGACTCGTCTATAATTATATGTTCCCGATATTATATACTAAAGGCTATGCTTAATGAAGTTATTTAGTTGATTGATTGTAGTCTTATTTGTATTTGTATATTTATGAGACCCTGTGTGAATTATATTCTATGCCTTAGGATATTTTAGACTCGTCTTAAATTCCTTAAGGTTATATATATATATATATATATATATATATATATATATATATATATATATATATATATATATATATATTGTTTATGGACTAGGTTCGTGGATGTTATTTGGTCTGGTACTATTTGAATACGAGTAGACCTATTTATATTAGTTTATATTTTGGACTGACTTATATATATATTACCTGATGGCCTACGATAATTGAAATTATTTAGTTCCTTGTGACTAAGATTTATGTGAGTAGGCCTATTGATGTGTGTGTGCATGGTGATTGTGGTCAAGTCAAATATATTACTCGGGTTCTTAAATCCCGTGGTGGAGAGGCCTGTGTTGCATAATCATCATTAAGGTGGGTCAAATATGTTACTCGGATCCTTGACCTCGTGTCTCATGATTCGTGGTGGAGAGGCTCGTCGTTTGCTAAACCGTATTCGGGTCAAATATATTACTCGAGTTTTTAACTTGTGGTGGAGAGGCGCGTATCATGTGTTTAGGTTTGTTAAGCCGTTACTGAGTCAAATATATTACTTTGGTTCTTAAATCCCGTGGTGGAAAGGCTCGTGTCACGTGCTTATGTCTTACCGCGTCCGGGTCAAATATATTACTCGAGTCTTGACTCGTGGTGGAGAGGCCCATGTACGCGTGTTCGACCGTGAATATATTATTTGGTGATTATTTATTTATTTGCTTATTATTTTCTCTACTGTTTTATATCTATAATTTTTGAAATAAATTATGAATGTTATTTACTAAAATGTGAACTCATTCAACTCAAGCTGACTTTATGTGTATGTTAGTTTGACTTTTAGGTTAAGGATTGGAAGTTACCACTTGGAAGTGTAGGAGACTCTCGGAAGGTTGAAGGCATTCATAGTCGAGGATTTTCAAATAAAACGAATATTTTATTTATATTGGATTTTTGAGCACATGTCCCCGGTTTTGGGTTTTTGATACTTGTTACTTTCCGCTGCTTATTACTCTAAACTGGTTTTAATAAAATGAACTTGATTCGGTTTTAAATTTTTGTGAATTTTGGATGTGATTACCAACTGTAGGATTCCCGGGCAAAGGGTCTTACAAGTTGGTATCAGAGCCATGGTTCTAGGGATCCGAGCATTCTCGAATGCTTGGAATCAAACTGTAAAATAAAGGACTAGAAATTCCGACCGTGAGTAGCTGCACGCCAAGAGGTACTTTATTTGTTGATCATCTTTATGAGCCTTAGGGTTTCATTACGTGTGTAATTGCTTACGTGTTAGATGGGATGCTAATATGGTTAGGGGCAGGGGGTGCTTAGGATGGGCTTGTAAAGTAAACAATTAATAACACTTGATCAACGTTATTAGCAGTTTACCGTTACCTACCATGTTCTAAATGCTACTTGTGTCTGACTGTGTTAGGGTTCTTTCCTTTTAGGGATAGGATATGGCTATGCTCGTGTGGAGGGTGTTAAAGTTCATCTCATTCCTTAAATTCTCCCGTTCATTTCTCATCCTCTCGAACGCTTTACGCATAATTGTTTAGCTGAGGCGTAGCATGCTGTCACTCTGGGTTTCCTTTTTACTTGACCGCTTTAATTCCTCGCTCCTTCGAGAAGGTATGTGTAATGGTTTTAGTCAAGTAGTAGCGTGATATCATTTCCCGTACCTTTTTACTTGTTAAACTACAACCTTTGTTCCTGTTTGTAGGCTTTGTGCTCGTAGGGGTTTTGTCTCTTCCGTTTCTTGTACCATTAGATGATTAGGAGATGTCTCGATCAGCGCTCATTCTAGTATAGCGGGATTCGGGGACAAATCCCATTGTAAGGGGGGTGGACTTGTAACGCCCATAAATTCCGTCAATCGGCTCGATCATTTATAAAAGTTTGTGTAAAAGGCAGGGTTTCATCTTTTTTATTTAGGAGCCTTGTAATACGTTTTAAAAATTCCATATACCCATCGTTTTGCTCAAGACATCACCTCTCATAATTTGAAGGACTAGATTAGTTTGTAGCACCCGCTAATTTTCGTTTAAATGAAGGCACGCGGTAGAGTTTGTATGTTAGACGGGTTTTGATCTACCAACTTAAGGGGCCTCTTAGTACTTCTTAAAAGTCCATTTAATTATCTTTTGGTTCTAGTGATCACCATTTACAAGTGTAAGGACCCGAATTGTAAAATCTTAAAACCTAATATTGTATTGGCTGCCTTTCCCCTTCCCTCTTCCTTTCTTGCGATCGGTGTATAGCAACCACCCCCGCCATCACGATTTTTTTTATATTCCAGCCATTACCAAGCCATCTCCAGCCAATTAAAGGTTAGTATCATGTAAAGGAACTTCGTTTTCACCATTAAGTAGTTTATTGAATCCTAGAGATGTCAAAATCATGTTAGGGTTTGAGTTTTGATTAAAATAGTTGCTGACAGATTCGTACTCGTTTATTTTTTGGTCTGTAACTCAATGAAAATTGATTGTTTTTTTATCAATTCTTGATTCCATGATATTCTAATTTGAGTCTAGTTTCCAGAAAGGTATAATTTGTAATTTTTAGACAAGAGTTGAATGGTTTTTATGATTTTATAAAAACACGCGTCAAAGCTGATGCGGGGAGTCGGATTCTGGTCTGTCTTCCCAACATCTTAACTCTTTTTTAACAAGTCCAAATTGTTTGGTTCCACTTCTAGAACTTCAAATTTTGAGTTAAGATTACAACCCAATTGGAATCGTTTAATTTGGTTTGGTAATGATTTTTAAACAAATAAAACACTTTTGCTGCGCACTGAAATAGCTGCACGTATCTTTTTGTGTTGGAGGAATTTTTATGATTTTTGTGTGAATTAGAAAAATATAATAAAAATATTTTTAGAAACCTAAAACATTTATAAAACTTTGGTAAAAATTTCGTAATTTATTCCTATGATTTTCGTATGTAATAAAATGCATCTTTGTATGCTAAAATATGCTCCTTATACTTATTATTGATCAATTTATTCGATTTAGGCTTAATCGGTGGCCGTCCAATTGTGTACCTTTCGGGGCTGTTTTGTTGAGTCGGATGTTTGATAAGGAAGATTGGAATCTTCTCAACGTCCTCAGAAAATGACTAAGTATGAACTTCGAGCAAGCCTAGATGATCGAGCATGGTTTTACTACTTCGAGCAAGCTCTTCAGAACCTTAAATGGTTGATTCTTCTAAGTGTTAAGGCTTCGAGCAAGCTACACTTCAACGAGCAAGAGTATTCTTCTATCGAGCATGGATTGCCAATCGAGGAAACAGCTTGATCATACAAGTTTTAACCAAGTGTTACGAGCACAGGATGGTCGAGCACGTGGGGACAAGCATGGATGCAATAAGAAGATGTCACGTGATCAAAATAAGGACTTTGAGCATAGTTCAGTTTCCCGAGAAAGATTTACATACGAGCATGCTAAAGATTGCTGAATAAGTCTAAGGACAAGACTGAAGAGATCAATAAGAATGAGCTTACTTGATAGACTAGTTCGAGCAAAGCATGGATTAGTCAAGAGAAATGAAGCTTGCTGGTGGAGAATATCTTCACCAAAGATATTCTAAGTAAAGTATGTTCGAGGACATTCGTCAAGCATACCTAGCATAGTGAGTTTGCTCGAGCAAGATTGTTACCTTGCTCGAGGACTCAACACTTGTATTATTTTGCATTTCATTATGTAATGATTAGGAACTTCTAGAAGGAATGTCAGGGTCTATAAATAGGGTCCTAGGTTTCCATTTAGGGCACGGATAGGTATACGGATAACGTTGGCACACACGGAATACGAGAAACATTCTAAAAGAATATTCTATTTGTTTCCTCGTACAACCGCCACCGCCGTCATACACGAAACCCTAGACATTCCTTTCACTGTTTCATTAATGACTCACTTAATACAGTGAATCTTTGTCTTTAGATGTGCTTTTATTGATTACCTATTATCGTTTCGTGTTTGTTATTTTCACTCCTTCGTTCCCACTCGTTGGATATCCTGATTCCGCCGGGATATTCAACAGGCCTTTGGGTTGCAGAGTTGGTGTGTTCTTGTCAACCTTTTCAATGGTTTCACCCGACTAACGGTCCTGACAAGTGGTATCAGAGCAGGTGTAAGCTCGCTGAAGGCCACAGGACTGAAGGTTTGTGAAAAAGCTTGAAGCTTTACTTTGTTTCACTACTGCAAATTCCAGATCTGCTGAAATGGAAGACCAAGAAGTCTCTACCAACAAGATTCCAAGATTTCTTGGACAAGAAAACTTCATCAAATGGAAGATGCTCTTTGAAGCAGCAGTAAACTACAACGACCCAGAGCTTTGGACTTCTATCACTGAAGGAAACTATGTTCTTTCAATAGCTCCAAACAACAATGCCACTGTTGAGTTAAAAATGAAGAAACAGGACGATAAGGCTTTGTCGATGCTGAAGTTAGGTCTTTCTTGGGAAATATTGACAACTGTAAATCACCACAAAACCGCAAAGGATATGTTTGATGCGGTCATCGACATGTTTGAAGGAAATACTGAACTAAGAGATATCAAGAAAGATAGACTGAAGCAACAGCTAGACAGGTTCAAGTTTAAAGACGGAGAGAGATAAAAATCAGTATTGCAGAGGTTTATGATGATTGTAAACGACATAAGAACAACAGATCCGCAGATCTTTGACTTTGAGCTGAACAAAAAGCTCTTGTCATCCTTGTCCGGTGAATGGTACACTGCCAGCAAGTTTATTAAGGAGAAAGTCAGTTTCCCAAATTTTAAGCTGGATGATGTGATTGCATTTATTAAAGTTGCAGAACAAGAAATGATCGAAAATCATATGATTAGAGAGGACAAGCCATGTTTTCAAGTGAACAATGCTCTTATAGCACCAATGGGCAATCTCTCAATCAAGAACCAGCAGCCTATTATTGAAGAGCCATCAGAAACAAGTTCAACATGTAGTGGCCAGTCAAGGTTTAATATTCAGCTGATTGAAGATGATACTACCTCTACAGCAAATGGGCAGTCAACATTTATGCAGAACAATAATGCTCAAGGAACAGACTATCAAGCATTGTTCTCTATGTATACTGAGTCATATCATGCCTTTGTCGCCAAAAACCTGATCAACACAAGTATTGTACAGAAGGATCTTGAACAAATAGATGCTGATGACTTGGAAGACATGGACATATAGTGGCAGACAGCTATGTTAGCCGTGAGGATCAAAAGGTTATATAATAGAACTGGAAGAACAAGCTTTAATGGACAAAATGAAAGAATCGGCTTTGACAAAGCAAAGGCTATCTGTTATAATTGTCAACAACCAGGACATTTTGCTAGAGAGTGCAACACGCCATAGCAAGTTGGTAATCAAGTGAATCATAACCAATTCTATCATAACCAGGATCAGAATTTCCAGCACCAGAAAAATCAGATTACCAACCAAAACCCCTATCAAAATCCAAACAAACCCTAGCAACAAACCTTTCAACCCCAAAGAAACAATCAAATGCAGGTTCACACTAATCAAAACAGAGCTAATCAGAACAATGTGAACCAGCTGAGAGATCAAGGAAATGTTGCAGTAACCAGGGCGCCACAGGATGGGAAATTTGATTAGAGCAACCATGCTGCTAAGATTGAGAAGGCAAATGTTGCTTTTATGGCAAAAGTGCAAGACAAGCCTAAATCTTCAAATGCGCAGGTACAATATGATATTTCAATTTTTGATCTTCTTATTACTATTGATGAACTAAATCAAGATATTGGAAAATGGAAAACTGAGTGTGGGAGAAAGGAAGCCTTCTTGAATGTATATGAATCCAGTGAAGCAACTTATGAAAATCAAATCAAGGGCTTGAAGAGGATTGTATGATGGCATACCAAACCCAATCAAAAATGACAATTGAAATTGAGGGGTTGAAGAAGATGTATGCTAAAGAGAAACTAAAAAATGCTGACTTGTTAATTCAGATGGAATTCTTGAAGAACCTTGTTTCTATAGGAAATATAGTGGGTTATGTTGATAAAATGACTGAGGAAGAGAAGTACAAAAAGGTGCCACCACCTTTCTGTGATAGCTACCCACTGAAAGTAGACAAGGAGAGCAGAAGTGAATATCTGAAACAATTTAAGAATGTGTTTGATGATAAAGCTGAGTTTGTGAAGCAATATGCTGATGTATTTGTGGATAAGAATGGAGGTTTTGCAGTAAGACAGAGTGTGGAACCAGAGATTAAGAAGAATGAAAAGTTGGAAAGTGAGAAAAAGAAGTGGAGTGAGTATTCAAGTGAAGACAGTAGTTGCAGCTGTGGGAGCACAAAATCATCTAAGGGAAAGAAGAAAAAGGGATCCAGCAAAAAGAAAAGTGAAAAGATTCCTCTTCTTCCAAAGATGACTCCAAAGTTGAAGAAGCACTATGAAAGAATTAGAAAAGAACATGTAGTTTTTGATATTTGTGCTAGACCACAGTCTGAAATCAAGAAGAGAAATGAAGCAGCAATGAAATCTCTTTATGATCAGTCACATCCTCCAATCTATCCAGTCTTCTCAAACCATGAACTTTTTGACATTGGAGATGTGGAGCATGTATCAATGAGAAGATATGTTGGAGAAGAAAAGGGAAGCAGTTCAAGAACCCATTCCAAGTTCAAGCCTGTTGTGTTTGTCCAAGAAAAATATCATCTGGAGCCTGATCTGAACAAACCAATCAAGATGGATTTCAACAAATCTTTATGTCCTAAAACCTCCCTAAGCTTTGATTTCCCCAAACCCAGTGACAAAATTAAAGACAAGCAACTGCTTGAAGATATGGGGAGTTATGCAAAGGTCTGGTGCAAGAAGTGTGATGCCTATGGTCATCACACTGACTCTTGCTGGTTTGAAAAGGAAGAGTTTGAAGTTCCTGATGTGGTCTGTGGCTTTGATATGAAAGGATATAAGAAAATGTATCAAGGATACTTAAATGAAGAAAAAGGCAGTTCAGATGATGAAGAGAAAAGGTTAGTGCTTGAAAAGAGACTGAAACAAGTCTTGAAGATCAAAGATGAACCAAGAGTATCAAGCAAACCTACAAAGAACAAAAGGTCTAGTGACAAAGGAAAAGAAAAAATTAGACCTGGTGTTCTTAATGGGGATGCGAAATTTTTAATGAAGCAGGGTTATGAACCTAGAGGGTTCCAATGGAAAACTAAGAAGGAGTTGACTGAAAAGAAGAACTATGTGATTGAGCAAACTGAAGAATTAATCAAGTCACAAGTTATGGAAGCTGGGTCAAATTCAGATTCAGAAGAAGAATGTGAAGTTGTGTATGAAGACCCACTTCCAGTTCTAGTTCCAACTCCTGATGAATCATCACCTGACACTGAATTACAAACTGATGCAGTTTGTGACTCAGATTCCAACTAATTCTGTTTTATATGTATGTGCAGGAACAGTCCTTGAACAGTAATGACTTATGGTACATGGATAGTGGATGTTCCAGGCACATGACCTATGACAGAAGTGCACTAATCAATTATGAAAGAAAATATGAAGGGCCAGTTGCCTTTGGGAATGATAAAAATGGAGGGAAGATTGTTGGAAGAGGAACACTCACCAATGGCAAAGTATCCTTTGAGAACGTGCTGCATGTTGAAGGACTACAATACAACCTACTCAACATTTCTCAAGTTTGTGGTAAAGGGTACAAGGTAGCCTTCAATGATGAACACTGCCTAATTTTGAAGACTGAGTTTGTGATTCCAACTGAGATGATCATGATGATGGCTCCAAGAAATGGCAACCTCTATGAGCTAAGAATGAACACTGCTACATCTAGAGGTGGTTCATGTTTTGTTTCCAAAGCCACTGAAAATGAGACCAAACTGTGGCATAGGAAGATGTGTCCTGTAAATTTGAAGAACATGAACAAGCTAGTGAAAGGTGAACATGTGGTTGGCCTTCCCACAAGAGAGTTCAAGCTAGAAGAAAATGATAAACACCATTGATGAGGTCTTAGAACTGTTACACATGGATCTATTTGGTCTTGTAAGTGTTTCAAGTATTGGAAAGAAGAGATATTGGCTAGTGATCACTGATGATTATTCAAGGTTTATTTGGGTATACTTCATGGGCAGCAAAGATGAAACCCTAGATTTGATCAAAACCTATGTGCTGAAAATGGAAAATCAACTTGAAAGAAAAGTAAAGGTCATTAGAAGTGACAATGGGACAGAATTCATGAATGAAATTATGGATGAATTCTGCACTTCTATGGGAATCTTTCAACAATACAGTGCACCTAGAACTCCTGAATAGAATGGTGTTGCAGAAAGAAGAAACAGAACATTGATTGAAGCTGCAAGGACCATGATTGCTGATGCAAATCTTCCAGTCACTTTTTGGGCAGAAGCGATCAACACTGCATGTTATGTGCAGAACAGGGTTCTACTAAACAAGGCACAAAACAAGACTCCATATGATGTTATCTTCAAGAGAAAACCCTATGTGAAGTTTTTGAAGCCTTTTGGATGCAGATGCTCACTGCTGAATATAAAGGACTACCTAAACAAATTGCAGTCAAAATCTCTGGAATGTTTCTTTCTGGGCTACTCATCTCATTCAAAGGCTTACAGAGTCTATGTGAAGGAGCACATGGTGGTCATTGAGTCTTCAGATATAATATTCAATGAAAACCACTTTAACAATGTTGAAGGTCCCAAATGGCTTTTTGACTTGGAAAAGATGATCAAATCTTTCAAAATCTATAATGAAGATATGGATGATAGCATGTACATAACCAGCTTTGAAGATAAGGGAAAAAAATAACAAGTTGACTTGGACAAGCTATGGTCATCTGTTGCTCCTGAAACAAATGGATTTAACTTTGAAAGAAGCAACCAACAACGGAATGAAGTTGATCTGAATGAACAAGATGCAGCAATTGAAGTCTCTAATGAAGGTCCAAGTGAAGTAGAGAGTGAACCCATTCAAAGCCAACAACCTGTCCAGTTTGAAGGGATAAATCAATTTGAAGATAGGTTTCAGTCTTTGTTTGACTCTCTATAATTTGGGTCAAATGAAGCATCATCATCAGAAATTAATCAAATTCAAGTGACTGATGAAATTCAAGAGATAATTGAAAATGAATCTGCTGAGTTGAATATGATCAATCTAGAGACAGAAGTGTCTGCACAACAAGTTGTGCAGACCACCTCTGTTGAAAGAAATCACCTTGCAGAAAATATAATAGGAGACTTGCATGAAAGAGTGACTAGAAGCTCTTCTGAAAAGGCAAACATCTGTCTATATGCCTGCTTCTTATCCCAAGTTGAACCATAGAATATCAATCAAGCATTGAAGGACAATATCTGGGTAGAAGCTATGCAGGAATAGTTAGCCCAATTCAGAGACTTACATGTATGGGACTTGGTGGACAAGCCCAGAGGCAAGTATGCTATTGGAACAAAATGGGTGTTTAGAAATAAGAAAGATGAAAGGGGGATTTTTATCAAGAACAAAGCAAGATTGGTGGCTCTAGGATGCTTACAGGAAGGAGTGGACTTTGAAGAGGTGTTTGCTCCAGTTGCACGACTAGAGGCTATTAGGATCTTTCTTGCATATGCAGCATCAATGAACATTAAAGTCTATCAACTTGATGTAAAATCTTCATTCTTAAATGGAAAGATTGATGAAGAAGTTTATGTCACTCAACCTCCAGGATTTGAAGACCCGGTTCATCCCAACAAAGTTTACAAGCTCAGCAAAGCACTTTATGGACTGCATCAAGTACTAAGAGCCTGGTATGATGAGCTGTCAAACCATTTGTTTGAAAATGGCTTCTGCAGAGGAGCCATTGACAAGACTCTATTCTACAAAAGGAGGAACAAGGATTGCTGCTGCTGCAAGTGTATGTGGATGACATTATCTTTGGCTCTACAAATGAACAAATGTGCAAAGAGTTTGAGCAAGTGATGAAGTCCAAGTACAAAATGAGCTCAATGGGGGAAATGAATTTCTTCCTTGGACTTCAGGTGCAACAGAAAGCTGATGAATCTTCATTAATCAATCAAAGTATGTACAAGAGATTCTTAACAAATTCAATTGCCAAGACTTCAAGACAGTGTCCACACCAATGGACACATATGAGAAAATGGTACCTGATGAAAAGGGGGAGCTAGTGGACAAGCATGAATATAGGGCCAAGACAGGATCACTGATGTATCTCACAGCATCTAGGCCAGATATTATGTTTGCTGTGTGTGTCTGTTCCAGATTCCAAGCTAACCCCAAGGTCTCACATATGCTAGCAGTTAAGAGGATCTTCAGGTATCTAAAGGGAAAACCAGATTTGGGGATTTGGTATCCAAAGAATCCTTCCTTTGACTTGATGGCCTACACAGATAGTGACTATGATGGTTGCAATATGAGTAGAAAATCAACCTCTAGAGGATGCCAGTTTCTAGGGAACAGGATGGTGTCTTGGCAATGCTAGAAGCAAACTACAGTGTCAATATCTACTGCTGAAGCTGAGTATATTGCTGCCTCTGCTTGCTATGCCCAGGTTCTATGGATTTAGAATCAACTGCTGGATTATGGTCTGAATTTCTTACTTAAACCTATTTTAATTGATAATATTGCTGCTATGTTTATTGTTAAGAATCCAGTCCAACATTCTAAGACTAAGCACATTTGAATTAGACATCATTTCATTAGGGACTGTCAGGAAAAAGGTTTAATAGAAATGAAAAGGGTAGACACATCTGATAATTTGGCTGATTTGTTCACTAAACCTTTAGATAAAACCAGGTTTCATTTTCTGTTAAAGTGCCTAGGAATGATAATTGCTGATGAAGTTTGATTTAGGATGTGTGCTTAAGTGAGGTGCTTACTGATTATCTGTGTTACTCACTTTGAATGTTTGCATGATGATTTGCTATGCTTGAATGATTACTCAAATTGCATGAATCATGTGTGTGACTGTCTTTGTGTGGAAATTTTGTTAAAACTGCTAATTACAGCTTTTGGTACCTTGATCTGTGCTTGCATGATGTATTTCTGTGATTCTAAGTACTTCGAGCATGAATCTGTGCTTGATAGTGTGCTTGTTGCTCTTCGAGCACAAGCAAAGGCTCTTATAAGACTATTCTAAGTCATTCGAGCACAGATGTCATAGCTCAGCTGCTCGAGCATAGAATTTGTCTTGAAAAACTTTTTCAAGTATTTCGAGCATAATTCTGTGTTGCATGGTGTGTTTAATGCTCTTCGAGCACAAACAAACCATACTTGAGGTTTCTCAAGTAACTCGAGCATAAATGATGTGTTACTTGTGGTCGAGCATGGACATGTGTTGTGGAAAAGTTTTGAAGTATTTCAAGCACAGGTATATTGCTCGAGCACTCAGCTAAGTCCTTCGAGCATATACGCTGAAATGATCAATTTTAAGTTTGCTCGACTGACTTTCGAGTATGCTCGATGAACATCTGAGCATGCTCGACAGACTCATGTGATTATCTGAACGATTTCTACTATATGGATGAATGTGTTTGATATGGTGATAGTGTGTGCTTGTTAAACATGCTTAAATGACAACACTGTTTTTAAAATCAATGTTTTTAAATTGAACTTTCAAAAGTAAATGGTTTTTAAAATAGTAAAAGTTTTTGACTAAGCAACATTGTTTTCGGTGATATTTCATAAGAGACATGATAATATTATCCAAGTTCCCAGCTTCAAAGTAGCTAGAAACTGTTTTATGTGGAGATTGAATCAAACCTAAGATGAGAAATGATAGTATATTGTCTAATCTCCTATCCCGTAGATTAGATGCTTAAAAGATTTCTGTTCGGCATATTGACAATTCCTGTGGTATCTTCTCATGAGTGTAGTAACCGATGTGATACAAACCTAATAATTTTTCTAAGTTTGATGTGGTGATTCATCCGAAGACCATGGTATGTTTCCTTACACATCTCTCCGTATGATAGGCAGAAAGGTGATTACCCAATCATACATAAGCCCGTTGATGTCTTGGTCTCTTAAATCAAATTTATAAAATATACGAGCAGCTAAAAGAGTTATATATAGTGAAAAACTATCTAAGTCCAAAGAAGCATAAAGAAAAATAATGAAAAGAAAATTACAATATTGCTTCAAGATATTATTAAGAATAAATAAAATATCATGACTTCATGGGGCACCAAGGGAACTACAGGAGTGGGGCATTCAAATAAGTCCTAAAAACTCTGAATGTAAGGCATGTAAGTTCGGATGGCATGTAAGTCCAACGTTCAACCTTGAAGTCGGATATATATATATATATATATATGTATATATATAGAAATTTGATTGCTCAAATAAATAAATAATTTGACCAAGGCATTAGGGGGTTGAAGTCAAATTGGGGTGATTGGAGAATGCTAAATAAGCTTTGAGAATAGATAAGGAACAACCTGAAGTCTGAAGTGTAACCATTCCAACTCAAGCTCTTAATTGAATCTTAAGCATATCACGAAAGTTATAAGAATCATGTTAAGTGCTTCCACCTAGTGTCAACCTGACTTAAGTCATAATAAGGCTGAAAATGAAATGGTGTGACAGTTATTAGATAATCTGATCCCATGTTGAGATCTTTCCAAATGATTTGAAATGAATTTTGATCTCTTATTTCACGTTAAACAAATTGTTTAGGTCAGCTCATCAAGTTGAAATGATCATTTTTAAATTCGAGCAGAAGCACTTTGCTTACCAAAATTGATAACCTTGTGTCAAACATCCTATGTGACTTGTATGAATTGTCCATGTGTTTCGAGCATGCATCTCATGAAAATTTGCTATCCAGTGTTTCGAGCATGCATCTCATGAAAATTTTCTATCAAGTGTTTCGAACATGCATCCTACTTACGAGCACCTGCTATGATGTGAAAATTGGACATTGTGTGTTTCGAGCATGATTGAATGATAAATTGTAAGACCTAAGTCTTCGAGCATAGAAGTATGCTAGGTGTTTCGGTATGAAAGAGCTTAAGGAAATGAATCACTTTGTTAGGTAATTCGAGCAACCTAGTAAGCCAGACACTTAGGCTGTGCGTTCGAGTACAGGCATAGGAAAGATTTAATATGCTAAGGCTTTCGAGCATAAGGGTACATCGAGCACATTGACTGTAGCAATCTAAGTAGGTCGAGCAAAGGCTCTAACACTTCTAAGAGTGCATCTCAAGCATAGAATTTTGTCATGATAGATTTCTAAGTATCTTGAGCATGATGCATAGTCGAGTAGGGTTAGATTGCAGGTGTGACTCATGTATACATAATTGAGTAAGATTTTACTAAGTACATTCGAGCACACTAACCCTCGAGTATGACTCAATACTTGAGCAAGTTATAATCAAACATCTGGCTATGGCATCGAGCATAAGTCTATTCGAGCACATTGCCTCGAGTATACTAGTGCTCAAGAGCATCATATTCCAAGTACTACGAGCAAGGGTTGTACTATGTACTCTAGTACAGTGGGAGCCAACTGTTGCTTTGGCTGTATGCTCGAGCAAAGGAGGTACATTAATTTTTGAAATTAAATGACAACTGTCGTGTGCTAGACGACAAAAGAAGGTACTGTACCACCCAAACGTTAGGTATAAAAGGGGGACTTAGAAACTTTTTCACAAATTTCTTCCTTTCTCTTAAAACTAAACACTAAACCCTCTTGCTGTTGTTATCTTCCACTTGCTCGACTACTCTAATACTTACTCGATTTTACTTCGAATACTGCCATTAGCTCTGTTTCGACTTCGGTAAGATATCGTAATTCGATCGTCACACCGATTTCGGAATTAGGGTTTCTAATTGAACTACTAACTAACTGTTTAATTGTTCTTACAGGTACACATATTACTATAGAACAGAATTGATGGCCTATAAATTCGAGAAGAGGCACAATATGTGCGCTTAGTTGGAGCTCAACGATGACAATCAAGAATTGGAGCTGATGATAAACTTTCTAAGGAACTCGAACTTGAGATTAGCTCTTACTGAAAGCCCCACAATTTACAGAAATCATATAACAGATTTTTGGGGCTTAGCTACGTATGTAAATGATGTTAACGGGGAAAGGATTGAGGCATCGGTCCTAAATAATGATATTGAGATCACAGAAGCATCAATACGAGCTGCTTTGGACCTAAACGACAATTTTAATGCTCAGCCATTCTACTATGTTCCTAGATTATTGAGAGTCTTTCAGGAGACTATGGGATACCAAGGAGGAGTGAAGGAGGGCCAGTTCCAGAAAGGAAGCTTTCCACTGATCTAGCATTTCCTGATACATCACGTTATCCAGTCCTTATCTCCTAGGAGAGGGACTTGGACATTATTGAGCAGAGAGCTCGGGACTCTCACTGTAGCGATTTTATACCAGCAGCCTTTCAACATTTCAAGATTTATCTTTCAAGGGTTGGTATCAAATGCAGAGAAGCAAGTCAATCAGTGATTTTTTATGTATCCTAGGTTTCTACAGATTTTGATAAACAGAGAATTGCCTGATCTTCAAATAATAGGAGAGGTTTTGAGACAGAAGGACGCCAACATATGCAAAAGAATGAAAGATGCTCAGAGCAAATTTGTTGACAATAATGACTGGGATGTACTCCCAGGGTTGCTTGTACCAGCACTAGGAGCTATTAATGTACCTAGAACCCCTAGTAATAGTGAGGATGAAGAGGATGATGATGGAGATGATGATGGTGCAGATGATGATAATGATCAGAACGATGATGGGGACAATAGTCCAGAAGGTGGAAATGCCATGGTTATTGGTGGTGATGATGATGCACAAGAGTTTATTGAGGGAAATGTGCAAATGATTGAACAATCTACTCAGACAGGAGATGCTACAAGTTTGGAGGTAGGTGAAGAAACCAGTGAACCAGTTGAGGGTGAAGCTACAGAGCCAATGGATGATGATGTATTTGTGGCAAATGTTATATAAGATGTTGCTGATACCATTTAGAAGATAACTCCACCAGATTCACCACCACCTGAAGTCTACTATGATGACACAGACTCCATTGAACTTAATGATGTCGATGAAAATGTTCCTTCCTCACCAGCTACCACTGAACCAGCCATCTCAGACTCTGAACCAGTCAATAACTCTCATATCCCTTCACCGCCAACATCACCACTAACTGAACCTATCATCACAACACCTATTTCCCAACCTGGTCAAGATATACCTCTTCAAACCCCACCATCCTCTCCATTAAAAGAAACACATGCCACCACCACTACCCAGCCATCACAACCACTTCCCAAAGAATCTGATCCTTATAAACTTCCATCTCTAGAGACAGTAGAGTCTGAACCATGGTCTGAACCTGCACCAAAGCTAAATCAAGAAAATCCACCCTCAAGCCCTAATCTTTATGATATTGCTTATGAGAATGCCAATTGAATTTGAAAACATCATGTTGAGAGAACAGAATGCCATATTAGAAACAAGGAACTTGGCATTGGAGGCTGCATTGAATGAAGCTTTGTTAAAGATTCGAACCCTGGAGGGGTAGTCTGAGGTTGAGAAGACCTTAGATGCACCAAAACAGGGGGAGAAAACTGAAGGTGCAGAGAGTTTAAAGGTGATTGGAGAGTTATATGAAAGTTCTGATGAGGAAGTTGTCACACCCCAACTAGCACAATGCGGAAGCGTAAAACGGGAATGCAACAGACAACTCTGGTATCAACACAATGTTTATAAAGAAACATTACAAACTAATTTACAATATATCACATTTCATTGTTCTATCGTTGTTTTACAGTCTAGGTGATACAAACCAACCTAGTTCATTAACTATACAATCTTACTACTAACTTCCTTGCTTCTATTCACATAGCATCAACCACACACCTTGGGCAAGTAACAGATCACCAAATAATTCCGATTTAGTACACCTGAAAAGCAGTATAAAACGAGTCAACTACTAGAGTTGGTGAGTTTCACGAGTTTCAAGAAAACAGTTATGAATATTCACAAGTTAACACTTGTAATCATGAAATAAGTATGTATGTATGTAAATGATGTAATTATGCTAAGCTACAGTGAAGCCTTGACTGTATGTGCTGCGTGCATCCATTTCCCACGCTCAATCAACCACTATGGCTCCCCTTCCGCCCACAACATGCCCCGGTAGCTATGTCTAACACTACATAGCCTGTTTGTATAAATATGGTCATGTGCAAACGGCGGTATGTGACACGGCAACCAGGCCGATTCCATTTGGGTTTGTCAAACCAATAGTACTATTCACAAGCCACCGGCTCGAAGTTAATCACTGTGATCGTGGGGACTTTCGTGTGTTAGCACTTAGATAATTCACATCAATACATGTTTCAGGTATGTATATGTAATCAAACATGCTTTTCACCCCAAAAGTTCGTAAAACAGTTTAGAAATGGGGTCATGAAACTCACTGTTTAGTAGATAATCAGTAGCACGTCGGTTCGGGTTTGTATAACTTGCAATCACGGTTTCCTATAATCAATATTATAATAATATTAATATTTTAATATTATTATAATCTCAATACTAAACTGGGCTGTATAACTAATCTGGGTATAGCTGGAACGCCCAGAAAGTGGCAATAGGCTTAGGTTGTGATGTTGTTCAATGTCTAAAACTTTAAAACCGAACTTGGCTCAGATTCTCGTTTTCCCAGCTGGGCCAAGTTGTTCGTTTACGCGTTCAGAAAACAATTATGGGGAAGTAAGCTTGGGTAAATGTATTGGTTAATAAAATGATTAAGTTATAAAGAAGGATCACATACTGGGGTCCCGGATTAGCCACGGGGCCCGTTTCCGTTTATTCAGTTTGATTTAAGAAGAAACGCGCACAATCCACCCGGATTGTCCAGGTTTCTCATAGAAAAGTTCGTTTTTACTTAATTAGTCCAAAAATATGATTTTTGATCACTCTTGGTGTTTTGATATTCCCGCAGGTTCGTTAATCGCGAACTTGCCGGTTTTTATAAAAACTGAATTTGTTTAATCTTCAAATTAGCATAATTAATTAACCGTTAATCATTAAATTATGAAAATTTGGCCACTTATCAATTAAAATATGTAGATTTTTATAAAAATATTTATGGAATTATTTACTGATGTATTAATTTATAAAAATTCATTTTATCAGCTATATTTTGCCTGAAAATCATCCGTTTATCCCAAACAATTTCCAAAAATTCCACAAAAATTCCTGAATACTCAAATCATGTGCCAAAACAATCTGTATCAATTCTAGAATGTAAAAAGCTCGTGCGATATTCTTTTCAGCCCAAATTCGGCTATAAAAATTCACACGAACGCATATACACAAAACACCTTTAGACTTCTTCAAACGATACCAAAATTCATATGTGATCAAAATACAGAAAATATGAGTTTTCAGAAAAATTTCATAATTTTTGAAGTATTTTAGCTATTTTTCCCAAATAAACGTCCCAATTCGGTTATTAATTCGCCAAATATTCTTGGATGGTCGAAAAATTACCAAATTTGAACAGGGACTCAATGACATGGTACCTGATGTCCCTGAAAAATTTCAAGGCCTAATAATATGCACATCACAACCTTAACCTAAACAGCCCATAAGCGAGTGTTTCGACATTACCTTAGCGGTTTTGGTTGGTTTCCGCCTTTCTAATCAACTTTTCAAGATCTTGTGCTCCTATGTAGGCTAGATACAAGTCCTATATCACAAACCAAGCAGGTTTCATCAATAGAACATCCCTTTAACTTAGGGTTTCAGCTAGTGCACAAAAACGAACTTTTGAACCGTAAAAATGCTGTTTCAACCCTTTAATCCGTGTTTATGCCAAAAAAGATCAAGATTCTGATTTGAAACTAGGTTTAACATCAAAGTATGTTTTTGAATGATTTTTGAGAGTTTTACATGGTTAACTATGATTTTTAACAATCAAGACATGTTTATATGTTGTTAAACGAGTTTAAACGAATCAAAAATCGATTAATCATAAGGTTTTTACCTAGTTTTCTTGCTAGTTTTGGCTGGAGAAGAAGAATTCCAGAAGTTGGTATGTGAAAATATGTGTAAAAATATCTAAAAACTAGTTTATATGTGAAAGAGAAAAGAAAGGGGGTGGGGTGCTGGCCGATCGGAACTTCATGGGCCCATTTTGGCCCAAGTTTTTGATTTTTCATGCCCAAATACGAAAAGCCCAGTCCAAATTTAGTTCGGCTTCGGTTTTTGGCGCGAAAAACTTATCGGGTGCGTTAAACAGCGCGAAAACGAGTGTTTTTCGGCTAGTTTTGTGTAAAATTATAAAAACATACTATATGTTTGTAAAAATCAAAAATATTTTCACGGATCGCTTAAAAAATTTCAAATAAGTGTTTGGTAAGTCTTTTTCGGCTTAATGGATGATACAATGCTTGGTTTGTAACTATCTTTCGCGTTTAAATCTATAGCGGGTAGTTAAACGAGCATGTTTTCGTTTAACTTGTTTGCTATCAAACTAAGGCCATATTACTAATATTTTAGCTTGTATAGATCGTATATCACTTATAGATGTCCCCCCCGGGATTTCTGGGTCATAACCCGACTCGTTCGGTTAATCTTTCGTTTGTTAGGCAAAAGGCGTTTATTTGCTTAATCGGTAAATACGTACTAAGGTGTACCTTGTTTTGGCTCAAATGTCATAGAAGTTGTGGAATTTGGACCATCAAATGCTTTAAACATGATAAATCAAGCATATGATGATGGAGATTCGGATGATAAGGGGGAGAGAGAAAGTGAAGAAGAAACTGAAGAGGATAAGAAGAAAAGGAAAGAAAAAGGGAAAGGGATTGCCTTTACAGATGATGACCTGCATCCCTGCCCCAACACAAAATTCAATCCAATGACATAATTCTCAAGGAAAATTTGATTAATCTTGATGTTGTAGAAGCTGAATCTGTTAAGACTGCCATAAGGTTTGGAGTCTCTGGATAGAGAAGATGAGGAGGAAATACCTCAAGAAGTACTTGAAGCATTAATAAACATGAAAGAGAAAGAAAAGGAGGATGAGAAGAGGATGAAGGAGGCAAATGAGGCGATAAAGGCCACACTGGATGCGCTAAGAGCAATCTGAATGTTGATGAACAATAGAGTACACAAGCTGAAGAGCCAGTGACAATTGAGCCTGAAAAGCCCATGGAAACTGAACTTGAACAATCTTAATCTGAACCAGTTAATACTGAGATGGAAACTGATAATGAACAAGAACTGGTCTGGGAGTAAGAGAAGAACCCAAGAGGGATGAGACGCCAAAGATGCCATGGAATGTATATGTAAAGTTCATCTCTCAATTGGTAATGCTCATGACACATTTTGACATTCTCCTACATCCTAAAGAGTTTAGACCAGAAATTGTGGCTGTAGCAAGGAGAGCTCAAGAAGAATATAGGCAAGAACAGTGGAAGATAAGCCAACTCGTGATCAAGGACAAACCTGAGCCAACAGTTAGTGAAGTGTGTGATGAAGAAGATCTTGGAACATAACCAATCATAGAAGAGATTAATAATGAGGAATCTAAGACCTCTGAATCAGTTGATGAAGAAATTATAATTGAAGAGCTAGAAGTTGAAGTGACAAAACCTAACACAACCACTCCATCTCAATCATCTCTGAAAAGAAAAGAAACGGCTGAGATTGAAACACCTAAGTCCAAAAGACAAAAATCTGTAAAGGTAATGGTGTACAAGAGGAGATTGGAGAAGATTGATGAAAGGAAGAGAGTTCAATCTATAAGTAACGAAGAACCTATGATTGAGGCTCTTCACAATCTTGAAAAGACAATTGAAATGGAAGATGATAGTGAAGGTGAAATGAAAGATGTTGAAAAGGAGAATGAAGACAGAAACTATCTGATCAGCTTGGGATATGACTTGAAATACCTTCATAGATTATCCAAAGAAGACATAGCCGAAGAAGCTGAAGAGTGGAGTATGAGGAAGTCTAAAAGAGAAGTCTTGATCAAAGCTGGTCACAAGCCTGCATTCCTGAACTTACAATCTTTTGACACAATAGACAGACTATACAGGAATGCTCTTGTGGACGACATCTCAGATTATGTGAAAAAGATATCAAAGATAAAAAAAGTTAGAGGGATAAAAGGTGTTAAAAGAGTCGGACAGTAGCAAAAGGAGAACCGAAAAGAAAGCCAGTGATGAAAAAGAATATGAGTCATTAAAGGCAAAACATAATGACATAAAGTTTCTTCAACTATATGGCTACAGCTATGAGTCCTTGATAAAGCTTTCTCTTGAAGAACTAAAAAGGAAAATTCAACTTGTAAAAGACTCTCACAAAGACAAGAAAAGTCAGGAAGAATATGGAAGAGAACAAGAGCTGAGGTTGAGAATGGCAAGAGAAGATAAGAAGCTAAGAAGAAAGAAGAAGAAGAAGTGAAAAGGTGGTTTGAAGACCCTCAGAGGGTAGAAATATTAAAGAGAATTGTCATGGAGAAAGGAATGACGGAAGAACAGTTTCAAAACATGCCTCATGAACAATTAATTGAAATATATAATAGAGAGCAGAAACTATATTTGGAAACCCAAAGAAAACTGCAGGAAGATAAGCTGAGAGATGAAGAAGAAGTTCGAGCAGAAATGATGAGTGCTCTTCACAAAAAGGGAGCCAAAATGTCGAGGCTAGTAGTACAGATAGATGAAACAATCAGAAAATGGTATGAAGAAGCTGGGCTGCATAAGATAAAGAAAACTCAACAAGCTAGCACAAGCCGAATACCCATCGGATCTGGGAATGTGAGGATTGAGGAACCAAGAAATCTAAATCTGCCCACACATCTCTTCTTTAATAAAAGATACAAAACTCTTAGGGTGATCACTGAAGATAAAGAGGAAACTCTGATTATCTTCAGAGACGACTTGAGGGACTTTACAAGAGAACAACCAACAAAGATGGCTGAATTAACACTGCATGACAATCAAATCAGAAATCAACCATCTAGTCAACCAAGGAATGAGCTATCAGAATTTATTAAGGAACAAGCTGAGCTAGGGTTTCCATTCCTAAAACAAAAGAAGGGAGTCATCCACAACCAAGCTGAGAAAGAGAGAAGGAGAAAAAGGATAAATGAAGTACATACTTTGGAGCTTTCTTTTTTTGATGCAAAAAGAAGGAACACTCAAGTTGACAGCCCTTCAACAAAAAGAATGACTCTAAGAGATTGTCTAGAAATGAGAAGGGAGATGATGGAACCAAATTCCACAGCACAGCAAAATGGATGAATCTCTTATCTTACTTATAACAGACACAATGACTCAATCAGTTTGAGGAATGCATCTGGAGGCACAATAGCTGTGATCTTATATGACAGTGATCTTCAGTTCATACTTCCACAAGATCTTCAAGACATAATAGATGCCAGATTCCCTCATGATTCCTCTGATGCTGTGGAACTGGACATGATTAAACAAAAAGCATCTCTTGTTAAGAAATTGAAAAAAGATTCTGATACAAGGAGGAAGAGAAGAAGATAGCAGAATAGAGCTAAAAGAAAATCAATTTTATTTCTGTTTACCTTTTTAATTTTTGTTATTTTAATTTTGATGTAAAAACTTTGATGTGTAATGCCCAAGAGGTAGAATTCCTATTTATGTAATAAAATGACATGTTCTTGAATGATATATTTTTTATGTCTAATACATGTGTAACACTATGCAGGTTTGTTTTGGTGCATCTGAGCTTGTTCCAATCTAGGGAGAGATTGTTGAGTCGGATTTTTGATAAGGAAGATTGGAATCTTCTCAACCTCCTCAGAAAACTGCTAAGTATGGACTTCGAGCAAGCTTAGATGATCGAGCATGGTTTTACTACTTCGAGCAAGGTCTTCAGAACCTTAAATGGTTGATTCTTCCAAGTGTCAAGGCTTTGAGCAAGCTACACTTCAGCGAGCAAGAGTATTCTTCTATCGAGCATGGATTGCCAATCGAGCAAACAGCTTGATCATCGAGTTTTAACCAAGTGTTAAGAGCACAGGATGATCGATCACATGGGGACAAGCATGAATGCAATAAGAAGATGTCACGTGATCAAAGCAAGGACTTCGAGCACAGTTCAGTTTCCCGAGCAAGATTTACATACGAGCATGCTAAAGATTGCTGAATAAGAAAGACTGAAGACATCAAGAAGAATGAGCTTGCTCGATGGACTAGTTCGAGCAAAGCATGGATTAGTCAAGAGGAATGAAGCTTGCTGGTGGAGAATATCTTCACCGAAGATATTCTAAGTAAAGTATGCTTGAGGACATTCGTCAAGCATATCTAACATAGTGAGTTTGCTAGAGCAAGATTGTTACCTTGCTCGAGGGCTCAACACTTGTATTATTTTATATTTCATTATGTAATGATTAGGAACTTCTAAAAGGAATGTCAGGGTCTATAAATAGGGTCCTAGGTTTCCATTTAGGGCACGGATAGGTATACGGATAACGTTGGCACACACGGAATACGAGAAACATTCTAAAAGAATATTCTATTTGTTCCCTTGTACAGCCGCCGCCGCCGCCGTCATACACGAAACCCTAGACATTCCTTTCACTGTTTAATTAATGACTCATTTAATATAGTGAATCTTTGTCTTTGAATGTGCTTTTATTGATTACCTATTATCGTTTCGTGTTTTTTATTTTCACTCCTTCGTTCCCACTCATTGGATATCCTGATTACGCCGGGATATTCAATAGGCCTTTGGGTTGCAGAGTCGGGGTGTTCTTGTCAACCTTTTCAAAGGTTTCACCTAACTAACGGTCCTGATATGTTTTAGGTGAAGTGTTTGCTTCTTCATCTTCCTAGGTATGCCATATATGTCATACTTTAGTATCGTGAGCATTGAAGCTCGTTTGATTAGTCAATTGTCATTAGATTGAAAGCCAGGATTTTGGTTGTCTAGTTTGTTGATTGTTGCGTCTAGCGCGTTGTTTGAGGGGATTAACAACTAATTCAGATTGTGTTTCCTCGGTATGATTTATGGGCTATGAAAAACTATATTTTTATGTTAATAGGGTTGTATTGGTTGTCGGTTGCTCAAACAGGTCGGCACAACGCAAATTCGCGTTTAATTGGTAGTTTATGCGTTGTACAAGCGAATTGCCAACCCATTCAACTCGTGTTGTGTCGTGTGGACTTGTTGGCTGTAGATATACTAAATTTGGACCACACAGGGCTGAGTTAGTTGCTAATTGCATAAAAAACTTGTTAACGCGCGTATTCGATACAATTAACAACTTTCGGGTGTAGTTTGGAAATCCTTTGTCTCCGGAATTAACTAAGGGTGGTTTTGGTAAATACATGGCCTCGGGGGCTGATGTAATTGAATTTGGTAAGGTTGAGGCTTTAGGTCAATCAAACCATGTTAGAAAGCCTCGTAGGGTGAGCAAGTCGGTACGGTTCCATTTGTAATCATTTTGTGAAATCCGAAATGCGTTTGATTTTTGGGAGTACTTAGGGGTTCTGTAGCCCGTTGCTATTTGTGTGCCTCGTGCCAGGTGAGTTCATGATGCCCTTTTTAACTCTTTTTACGTTTAGGGCTGACGTACACATCCTGTTACAATTTTACCCGTTTAAACTATTTGGATTATATTGTATAGTTTTACTGGTATCGTATATTTCTAGAACTATGTATAAAATTCTATCATATGTCTTAGGATATTTTTAAAACCGTTTATGATTATATATTCCCGAAAAATTATATATATTATTTATAGTCTAGGCTTGGAAATTTTATTAGGCCTTGTTTTATTTCCTAGACTAGTCATTATTATAATTTACATGTGATGATGCTGTTCGGTTGATTGATTGGCTAAGATTTATATAATTGGTAGTCTATGCTTAGAGACAATATTGGACTCGTTTATAACTACATATTTCTGAGAACTATTTATTATGGATAGTCTATATTTGAGAACATTATCAGACTCGTTTATAATTACATATTCCTAGAAACCATATAAGAGGATAATCATAGGCTCGTCTATAATTATATGTTCCCGATATTATATACTAAAGGCTATGCTTAATGAAGTTATTTTGTTGATTGATTGTAGTCTTATTTGTATTCGTATATTTATTTTTGATACATGTTTAGTACGTCTGGGTCTTTATTTTGTCTGTTATTGTAACAAGTTTTAGTTTATAGGGGGTTTAATGTAAATAGTCACATTCGCCTTTATTGTAAGGCACATTCGTTACCCCGTAACGAATGTGTCACATTTGTATTAATGTAAGACCATTCATTAACCCTGTTTAACGAATGGAACATAACGAATAAAGGCTATTCGCTATGTGTAATGTAACACGCATCAGATGTATCATTCGTTAGTTTTTAATGTAACAAATGACCCATTTGTTAAGGCTATCTTAACGAATGAGGTCGTCTCCTATATATATCCCTGTAATCTATTTCTAATGTAATAGTTCTGATTATTCTCTCTCAAGCCTCGTTACTCTATCCAAATTTACTCTCAACACACACATAATGTGTAAGGCCCCGTTCCCGGTAACACTACTTTGGTGTTGGATTTACTCATAAACATAGTTCTAAAATAAGAGTTAATAAAAACTTTCGCGGAATAATGAAACTTCATACATTACATTACAAAACTTCAAATCATGTCTTAACATACAAGATGTCTTTTCATAAATATTAACATAAAACAGTCATGACACTTCTTCATGGGTGCCGGTCTCTTTAGCTCGTGCCATGTGTCCCTCCTCAGGCCAGCTGCCTCAACCTAATTGCCTGCGTGCATACTAAAAGTCAACTACGCTGAGTGAGTTCTAATTAATCAATTAACATACATTACATTCATACCATACTCATACGTGTCCGGAGATACGTATTCATACCTTATTTACTATCACATCTTTCATACATACTTTACGTACATGCATACGTTCCTACATACTTTCTTTCATAAAACCCTATGGTATACCATAAGCTATTCTACCTTAAACATCACAGATATTATAAGGGTCTGGTCCCTAACATCACAGATATTATAAGGGTATGGTCCCTAACATCACATATATTATAAGGGTCTGGTCCCTAACATCACAGATATTATGAGGGTCTGGTCCCTTCTGTCTCGAATAACCATACTTTTATCATACGTGCATACTTTACTTATCTTCTAGTTATAAACATATATACATACTCGTTCATACAATCGTTATGTAACAATATATTCAATACACAACCACACACGTATCATACACATACCAATCAAGTAAGTGTATTTTCTACAACATAGGAGTATGCACACAGCCCCGAAAACATAACAGTTAAAGGGGCTAGAACTCACATGGAGTCGGTTTCTCTCGCCGTTAACGGTAATGCCCTTCCTTAGTTGTGCACGGCTAACTGTAAAATACATTACGCGTGTCAATTATCCATTACTACTACTTCCTACGTCTAAGTTAATGAAACCCTCAACTAACGGGGGTCCGGGGGCAGCGCCCCTGGTAGCAGTGTCTAGGGGCGGCAGCCCCTAGCAGGGTCCAAGGGGCAGGGACCCTGGCTGGGGTTGAGCTGCATCAGAAAATGAATTTTATGAAATTTTATTTTCATTAACAGTCCTTTAACAAAAAATGCATCAGAAAATGAATTTTATGAAATTTCGCATGGAAGAATTTCGCTTCGCATGGAAGAATTTCGCTTCGCATGGAATTTCCCTTCGCATGACTTTTTCGCTTCGCATGGCTTTTTCGCTTCGCATGGCTGTGCGATGCGAAATATCGATTTCGCTTCGCATGGCTATGCGATGCGAAATAGACTTATGCGAAAATATCTCTTTTTCTTCATTTTTGCCATTTTAATCCAAATTACTCTGTGACTCTCCTTAGGACCCGATTTTACCCATTTTTATGGGTTTTGGGTTGTACCAACTTTCTATACTCGTGTTTTATGAGGTCCGAACATCACCTTTTTGTCCTATATCATACCCGTGAGGTTATAACTCACCAAGTTTATGTTTTTCTTACATCTTACAACGCGATCTATCGTTCTATCAGTTTGCATTTCGAATTCGACCATAATACTTAACCAAAATTCACCTTTTTCTTTGGGTTCGGTTCAGGACTGAACACTATGTAGATCTGGACGTGCTCTTGTTGTTTGAAGACACTTGAACACCAAGATCTTCCTTGCTTTAACCCGAATTCGGATTCGGGTCTTGAGAGAAAATGTGTGCTCTAGTGTGTGTGTGAAAGGAAGGAAATGGTGAAAGGGTGGAGGGGTTGGGTTTATATAGGGGGGTTGCGGGCCCCACAACCCACTCACAATTCCAATTCCAAATATTATCCAAACACTTAACACACACTAATTTAACGACACAGTTAATAACAAAACTTTATGTTATTTTTTATTTAACAAAAGTTGGATGTTACATAACGTAATCTAGCATAATCGTATAACTAATCGACGAATAACTTGATGTCATCGTAACATCTAGATTCGAACAGGCTCAATCAAGTGGTATCAGAGCCATTTGTTCTGATCTTCGAGTTCATTCGTTGCTTAATTGTATAAATTCATCATAGATTGATTTAATTTCATGATGAATTTACCTAATTGGTGTTTTGTTTGATTCCGGTAAAACAGAGGTTTCATTTAATCAGATTTGGATCATTCTAAGTGTAATTCACAGTGTTCATAAGGTAATTGAGAATGCTATTGAGGTTTTAGTTCGAATTAAGTTTGAAAAGAGAATTGGTTGTTACGGACTTGTGTTCGTTGTAATGGATAATTGATAGGTTCTGTTGTTGTTTGGATTTGCGGACTGGTAGTTGTGAGTTCGGATTTGTATTTCGAATAGATTGAGATTAGTTTCATAAGTATTCGGACAAGTTTTATCTGATGAATACTGATTCGTTAAGCTATAACTGATTATTCGTTACATTACATTCGCTATAACTCATTCGTCAAACATTCATCATTCATGAAACTCATTCGCAACATCTCATTCGTTACATCTCACATTCGCTAATCCTTTCACTCGTTTAAACAGTTTCTCATTCGCCATCCACATATTCGCTAAACATCACATTCGTTAAAATTCTCAATCGTTACACTTCACATTCATTTGAATTGTTAACGAATATCACTCCATTCGTTACTGGTTGAATTCCACATTCGTTATTGTTCTGATTAGTGTGAACAGTAATTGTAATTTTTAAGTATTGACAAGTTTAGTCCTCTAAGTTTCAAAAGTGTTATCTCATGGCTTCTCAGAATGCTTGGTACTATGCATTAGCATCCCAGAATGCTTTAATGCAACAAATGTTGATGATGGACAATGAGATTGGTAGTCACCACAAGTGTCCTAAACTTTTGAAACTCTCAGATTTTGCTCGGTGAGAACCGAGGTTTCGTGCTCACTTGGGGTCAGTTCATCCAAGTAGTGTACGATTTCTCGATGTCGTTTATGCAGCACCTCTAGTAGGCAGTGATAATCTTGGATGGACTCCAAAGGAATTTAAGCACTATGAAGCACAAGAATTGAAAGATTTTGAAAGTGAAACAAAAGCTTTTTCGACTCTCACAATGGCTTTACCCGAGCAAATCTTTCACCAATATAGCACTATTAAGATTTGTGCATCGCTATTCTCAACTCTGAAGAGAAGAAGCTTGGTAAATACTATTGAGAGTAAGAAGACTCTCGTAAAATTTTAGTTTAGAAATTTTATTTTAATGAAGAATGAAACGGTGGAGGAGATGATTAATCGTTTTAGTCATCTTGTCGTGGAAATGTCAAGTGTGAATCTTGAGCCAACCGAAGTTTACAAAATTGATACTCTGAAGAATGCTTTTCCCTCATCATATTCTACTTTCCTGTTTGTGTTAAAAGAAAATGGCTTCTTTCGTAACACAGAGCTTACTGCTGCACAATTTATCAACAAGATAGAGAAAAGGGAATTCGATCTGAAATGCCAAAATTCTTTGAAGAACAATCAAAACCAGAATCCTTCAGTTTATGGTGGAACAATGCCAGCAAACAATTCCTCAAGTTTAAGTTCTGTCCCAATCACTGCTTTCTTCACTCAAGCTCAAGATGAGACATATAATGTAAACAGCTCACCTAATGTATGCTTCATGGCAACGGGTGCAAATTCTGGGTCAAACTCAAATGCTCCAAGTTCATTGCCTAAAGTGAATCTTCAAGAAGCTGAACAACAATTTGCATTTGTATGTGCATTCATGACTTCATATGAACAACTAGTTGGTAGCAAGATTACAACAAGTGAGTTGACCGATGAAGACTATGATCAAATTGATCCCGATGACCTTGAATTGATGGATCTCAAGTGGAATATGGCAATGATTTTTAGAAAGGTTAAGAGGCTTATGCTAAAAACGGGAAAAGACCTTCCTACCCTTAACAAGCGAGTTGGGTTTGCTAAACTGAAGGTCAAGTGTTACAATTGCGGGGACTTTAGCCACTTTGCCAAAGAATGTGATAAACCAAGAAAGGAGTATTCAGGGCCACGCAATGTTGAGAGAACCCCAGGAAAGAATACATCGGGAAGTGATCAAAGCAAGAAGAGTTCATCAGAACGTGACAAATCTAAGTTGTCCAACAATCAAGCTCTTGTCACAAATGAAGGTGTAGACTGGTCTCAACGCTTATTGGGAAATCAAGTAAATCTTGCTGTTGTCAAACCGTATGAGAAGTTTGAAGATGCAAGCGGTGATAATGTATCTGAAGATAACGACTCCTCTGATTCTGAAACTGATTCTGATTAGTGTTCGTCTGTGCAAATCGACCTGATAAATCAATTCCTAATCAAGTTGAATTTTATGCTTGCATGGCTAAGATCGAAGAGGTATGTCCTAAACCTCAAGTTAATGTATCTGAACCCTCAGCTGATGTGATTGAGTGTACTGAATGTGCTAAACTCAAAACTAAACTTGTATCAGCTTTAAATCAGAAAACTACTCTCACAAAAGATCACTTTATGATCAGTGAATGTTATCGACATAAATCCAAATTACTGGAACAATCTGCATTAAAAATTCAAAATCTGTCGGAAAGCAATCATGATCTCAAAGCTGAGGTTCAATGTAAGATAATTGTAGTTGAGCAACATTTCAAGGAAATTCTCCAACTCTGAACCTGCATTCTAACCTTGAAAATGAAGTTTTAGAACTAAAAAACAAACTTGGAAGATTTCGAGATTCCTCGTTTCTTTTAAATGAGATCATTTAAGTAAACCATTCTCACAAGAAAAATGGGAAAGCGGGTTTAGGGTACGTCGAGATTCCTCCTCCTTTTAAAGGAGATTACTGTAGCATTCCCGATGTGAAACAATGTCCATAAATGCATACAGTTGAATCTGATAATGTTGAACAAATTAAAACAACTAAAGAACCAATTCACATTACAAGTAAATCTATGTTTACTAAAAGTGAAGTGGATGGTTCTATTGAGGAGTTGTCTGAACTAGATGAGATTGTCAAAAACAAGAACATTCCTGCTGACAATCACATCTTATGTGAACCTAAAGAGTTTGAACAAGCAGTGTATGGTTCAAGACATTCAGGCGATTCATCAAAAACTCCTAAGGTATCACCTAATGTACCTAAATCAGAAAAACCCTTTGTGTTTGATGAGGAGTTGACGCGGTTCATCAATCCTCAGCCTAAATCTTCAATTGGGAAGATATTTAAGTTAAAAGGATTGTCAAAAGTGTTTTTTGATAAAGAAGTTCCTTTGAATCTTCTAAATCCTGAAATGATTGACAGTGTCTTTCAAGATGACACATCAAAAGTTACTGAGTTTGAACAAAGATTTATCAAAACAAAACTTGAGAATGTTCAAAAAAAGGCAAATGATAACAAGTTTAAACCTATAAAATTTGTAAAATCATCTGGGATGGAGAATTCTTCTAATTCCACCAACCTAGAGTTTTATCAAAATAAAAGGGGATTCAAACCTACTGTTCCAAAGAAAGTAACTTTTGAAAAATCAAAGATTGATGTTCCTCAACCTGTGCATGAAAGTAAACTAAGTGTTTCATCTCATAAGTCATTAAACACACGTTTATGCCTTAAATGTGGTGAACCGGGTCATGTTTCGAAGAAATATAAAGCAAAGGTTGACGATATCAAGTTGTTATCAAACCTAAAGACTGAATTGAATCAGAATATGAAAGAAAAAAAATTGATGAGTGTGTGATAATGTATTCAAATGTTCATCCGGAGAAAGTAGTTCGGGTTGAATCGTTTAATGTATCAAACAAATTAGTTGATCGTGCTTAACCAATTTGTAGAACACTGATTCGGGAATTATACGTGACGGTTACTTAAAGAAGAAAACAAAGAAACCGGTCACCTATTCTCAAGCATCGAATGCTAGTGTTAATTTATCTTTATCTCCGAAAGTATCAAAGGGAGAGCCCAAGACTGAGGCTTGGGCTACCTTTTTGAACTAATATCTTTACCTTGTTGTACAGAGTTCATCTAGATCTGTGTTATGTCACAAGTGGATATTGGATAGTGGATGTTCTCGGCATATCACTGGCAACCTGGATCTTCTGAATAACGTTAAAGATATTCAAGGGGGTTATGTGGCATTTGCTGGTAACAATAGTGGGATGATTACTAAGGAGGGAGAAGTTTCAAACGGGAAAGTGACGTTTGAAAAGGTTAATTATTGTGAAAAAGTGGATCATAGTCTGTTGAGCGTATCACAAATATGTGATAAGAACTTTACCACAATCTTCATAGATACGGAATGTGTTATCCTTCAACCGGGATACATGATTCCTAAAGACATGGTTGTCATGCGATCACCTAGATCAAATGATATTTATGTACTTGACATGAGTTGTAATGTAAGTGTTTCGCCCTCGGCTACGTGTTTCGTATCGAAAGAAACAGAAAAGGATTCTATCCTTTAGCATCGATGCATGGGACACATTCACATACGCAAGATGAATTTTCTCATTTCAAATGAGTTGGTGGATGGTGTTTCTCTTAAGAACTTCAAGATTAATGATCATTATGTTGCATGCAATAAGGGGAAACAAAAGAAGAAGTCACATCCGAGCAAGTCAATTAACTCGATTGATACACCACTAGAACGACTTCATATGGATCTCTTTGGTCTATTGAATCGTGCTAGAATCGCAGGTGCTATGTACTGCTTGGTGGTTACTTATGATTTCTCACGATACTCATGGGTTCTATTTATGGGGTCGAAAGATCAGACGCCTATCTTAATTCAGAACCTTATCACTAAGATTGAATCACTTTACAAACTGAAAATGAGACGAATTCGTAGTGATAATGGAAATGAGTTTAAGAATAATGTATCGGATTTCTTCTGCATTCAGAAAGGAATTCTTCGGGAATTCAGTGCACCTTATGTTACTCAACAAAATGGCGTGTCTGAAAGAAAGAATCGTATGTTGATTGAAGCTGTAAGAACGATGCTTGTTGATTCTAAGCTACCCGTTCAATTCTCGAACGAAGCTGTACTGTAAAGAGATTCAAGAAGACTAGTTATGAGCTTCTGAACAATCGTAAGCCGAACTTAAAGTATTTGGAACCTTTCGGGTGTCCGTGTACTGTATTGAAGAGAGATGCTAGAAAGTTTGATGAAAAGGCTTTTGAGGGTTATTTTTTGGGATACAATTCTCCTGAGAAACGGATCTTCAATATCTCTTTTGGTTGTGTAGAAGAATGGTATCACGTTGATTCCCAAAGTTATACTACTCCTCCAACTAGTATGGGTCCCGATTGGATGTTCGATTATGACGGGTTATTTAATTCATTTACGTCGGTGGTTGAAGAAGTACCCGAAGATTTTATTAGATCATATTTGGAAGAACAATGTCTTCCTGTTCCAAGATCTTCTTCGTTTGATGTAGATGACTCTCCTAATGTATCTGAGACATCTCATGATGTTTCAGACTCTTCCGATGATGCTGATTTTGTTGATTCATCGTCTGTTCCTGTAGATGAATCTCCAGAAACAAGCGAGCCAATTTTAATTGTTGATGAATCACCAACTGTCTCTTTAGACACAGCGAAGGAAAATTTCACCAATCTGGATGATAACGTTTATGTGTATGCTATTCCTTCCTTAAGGATTCACTCTAATCATCCGCAGGAACAGATAATTGGTGATGTGAACGACGGGGTTCGTACAAGACACCAATTAGCTAATGTATGTGATGATATGGGTGACTATAACTTATCTCCTACTAGGGATTCGATAGTTTGTGCTTATGCGGACTTGCATTCTTCGGGTATCCTTAGTATTACACGATACATCTGCTTCCTATCACAGATTGAACCGAAAAGTGTCACTATGGCACTTAAGGAACCGTTTTAGGTTGAAGCGATGAAGGAGGAGCTGCAACAGTTTATTAGACTGGGTGTATGGGACTTAATTGATAAACCCGACCGTGTGAAAAAAGCTATTCCGAAAAAATGGGTTTTTAAGTGCAAAAAGGACGACCGCGGGGTAATCGTGAGAAACAAGGCACGATTGGTTGTTCTTGGTTACAATCAACAAGAAGGCATTGATTACACTGAAGTATATGCTCCTGTGGCACGACTGGAGGCTATACGTATTTTTCTTGCCTATGCAGCCTACAAAAATTTTAAGGTTTATCAAATGGATGTGAAGTCGGCATTCTTAAACGGAGCTATTCATGAGGAAGTGTACGTGAAGAAGCCTCCCGGTTTCGAGGATCCAGACTTTCCAGAGCATGTTTATCGATTAAACAAGGCTCTTTATGGTTTACACCAGGCCCTGAGAGCCTGGTACATCACGTTGGCTGATCATTTGATTGAATGTGGACGATATTATTTTTGGTTCGACAAACGACAGCCTATGTAAAGATTTCGAGAAGACGATGCAAACAAATTTGAGATGAGTTCGATGGGAGAGATGAGCTTTTTCTTAGGATTGCAAGTTAACCAGTCTGAGTCCGGGATCTTTATCCATCAGACTAAATACGTGAACGATGTCTTGAGCCGATTCAAGATATTAGACGGCAAGATTCCTTCGACACCTCTCCTCGTAGGTCACAATTTATCATCAGATGAATTGGAGGATTCCGTAGATCCAACCCTATATCGAGCGATGATCGGATCTCTTATGTATTTAACTGCATCTCGACCTGATATCATGTTTGCTGTTTGTTTGTGTGCTAGGTACCAATTGAGTCCCCGAGTGACTCATCTGCGGCTAAAGCGTATCTTACATTATCTGAGGGGAAATCCAGACATCGGGTTGTGGTACCCTAAGGACGATAAGTTTGATCTCACCGCTTTTACTGATTCGGACTATGGAGGATGCAAGATCAATTTCAAGTCTACAACAGCGGGTTGTCAGTTCTTAGGAAACCGGCTTGTTTCCTGGCAGTGTAAGAAGCAGACGACGGTCTCAACTTCAACAGCCGAAGTGGAGTATGTGGCGGCCTCGAGTTGCTGCTCACAGGTTCTCTGGATCCAGCAACATTTACGGGATTACGGTTTGAAGTTTCTTACTATTCCTATTTTTATTGACAATTCGGCCGCTATATCTATCACTAAAAATCCGGTTCACCATTCGAAAACCAAACACATTGAAATCCATTATCACTTTATACGTGATTGCTTTGAAAAGAAATTAATTTCTATTGATAAAATACACATGGATTTTCAGAAGGTTGACCTTTATACTAAAGCGTTTGATAAAACTCATTTTAAATATTTGCTGGGTATAAATGGTTTAAAAACTTTAAAAGATATTCAAAAGCTTGGTTAAATCATTGTTTTAAGTTTTTAGTTCAATTTTTGTTGTTTTTAGGGGGAGAAAATATATAAAATCCAAAAATATTGTGTTTTTAGTTTGTACAGAGAAAATTAAAAACTCCAAACACATTCAAATATTGAAAAACTCAAAAACATTGAAAAATGCTCATCAAAATGAGTTTTGAAGCAAAAAGGGAAAATGATAGTACATTGATCATTTGCTCCTAAGTCCAGTAAAAAGTAAGTAATAAAAGACTGCGTGCTTAATTGAATTGATGTATTGGTAGGTCTTTTGACAAACAAGTACGGACTAGTAAGTGATATCAACATAAAGTTCTTAAATATTCAGGGAGATTAGTTCTATAAAAGGTCTTGATAATGATGGCAGACATGTAATAATCCGGTCATACTCATGCCTTCTAATCAATTTGAAAACAATTTTAACAAAAAGAGTCTAGTTGGTGGTTAACGCTTCAACGATGTATGGTCTTGTGGCCTTAAATCCTGTATTGATGGGATGCTTTATGGTTCCGGATTACATTGGGTATTTATGCGGTTTTACATCTGGTATTCATTTCGATGAATATTAAAAATGCTTGTAAAAGCGAACCCGCAGTGTAACTGCTTAAGTCTCTAAACTTGATCGCAAAAAATACTTCGTGTATAAAATGAATTACATACTTGATCAAACCACCCTGTGAGTCATACATTGTCCCCTTGCTCGTGTCTTATTACCATTAGAAACGGACCACAAGGGACACAACGTCTGTAAATCGAAAGATGAAATCGTGCATACTCATCCATGGGTACGGACCTTAGGGTATTGCTTGATAACGGGGGTATGTCTTGTAGTGGGGTTTACGGACTATGATTACTTAAATATAATCATTTTTCATCAAATTGATATTAAGGTTTAAGTCAAGTTGGGGTGATTTGGAGAAAATCAAATTACGTTTGAATCAAGATTTGACCTAATTCTTTCAGATATTTTTTAACGCCCGCTAATTCCGGTTTCAAGAATTAAAGCTTGTAGAGTATGTATAATTCTCGGGATTTATTCGACGTTCCTCGGGATCCTTCTCGTCACCCCGGTATGTTATAATCACTTAACTTTCTCCCCAAGTTGCTACACACTTCATACTGGAGGGACTAGGGTGTAATATATTTTATATCATAATATATAAAAAAAAAACCTAACCCTAATGTTATTCAGCGCCGATCGCAGCCAAGATCCCCCCCCACTGCTCGAATTTCTTCTGTCCAGCCAAGTTTGATCCGTAAAAACTTCAATTCAAGGTCGGTTTTATGATTCCTCGTGTCTTTTACACCTTAATTGATCATATTAATGCACTTATTGGTCGTTAAGGTCGAGTTTTGATGATAACAGTTTGCTGACAGATTCGTATATATTTATTGTAGGGTCTGTAACGCAATGATAATCCATTGTTTTTGATCGATTCTTGATTCCATGATGTTCTACTTTGAGTCTAGTTTCCAGAAAGGAATAATACGTAATTTTTGGACGAGATTTGAATGGTTTTTATGAATTTATAAAATCGAGTGTCAAAGCTGATGCAGGATGACGGATTCTGGTCTGTCTTCCCGACGTCATAAACTTTTTTCGACAGGTCAAAATTGGTTGGTTCTACTTCTGAAAGTTAGTATTTTGAGTTAGGAACCAAACCCAATTTGAATCGTTTAATTTGGTTAGGTAATGAATTTTTTAAAAACAAAACCATTTTGTTGCGCACTGAAATAGCTGCACGTACCTTGCTGTGTTGGAGTAATTTTTATAATTTTTGTGTCCAATAGAAAAATATAATAAAAATATTTTTATAAACCTAAGACATTTATTAAAGTCTGGTAAAAATTTAATAATTTATTTCAAAGGTTATCCTATGTAATTAAATGCATCTTCGCATGCTAAAATCTACACGTTTTACTCGTTATTGATCGATAAGTTCGTTTTAGGCTTAACCGGTGGATGTTCAATTGTGTTCTTGTCGGGGCTGTTTGAAGTGAGTGTTTGCACCACAATCTTCCTAGGTATGTCCCGTATATCTTACTTAAAGATCATGTTCATAGGTGTTCGTTAAGTTGATCAACTAGTTGTAGTTTGATTGTTATGTTCGGTTGTCTAGAATTGTAGTTTGGTGCGTTTAACGCGACGGTTGAAGTGATTAACGACCAATTTAGCTCGGGGACACTTGGTTTGATGTACGGGCTGTTCAAAATTCATTTTTATAAGTTATGGGGCTGAATTGGTTGTCGGTTACTCCAACGGGTCGGTACAACGCGCAATTGTGTTTATTGAATAGTTGGTGCGTTGTACTTGCGGGTTACCGACCCATTTGACTCGTGTGGCGTCGTGTGGACTTGTTGGCTGTGATTTTATCATAATGGGTCCACACGGGGCTGAGTTGGATGTTAACGGCCTAAACGACTCCTAAACGCGCGTGTTAGTGTCACCTAGTGCTCCCGGGGGCAAATTGGGAATTCTTTATTCCCGGGAGTACCTAAGGGTCGTTTTTTTTGGTGAATGTGAGACCTCGGGGGCTGTTGTGATTAAGTTTGATGAGGTCGAGGGTTTAGGTAACTCGAACCATGTTAGAAACGTCTCGTAGGATAAACGAGTCATCTTCATGTCATTAGTATTGATTGAATGTAAACCGACAAGTGTTTGAGTTTTGGGATTTCTTAGGGATTCTCTAGCTCGTGGTGAATCCGCGGCTTGTGTCAGGTGAGTTCTTGATGCCCCATTTAACTCTTTTTAAGTTTTGGGCTAGCATGCACACCTAAGTGTTTTCTTACTTGATGAAATGTTTTAAATGATTTTACATAGGCTTGCTAGTATTGGTAGGCCTTGGAATGTTAAAGAATGCGTGTATGTATATATATATATATTAGAATGGCCAATATTTGGCGAATGTTGTAGTCGTCTCGACTACTGAATGTTGCGTATGCCTACTTTGTGTTTGCATGTGCTGAATGTTACATATTTGGGTTGTACGTTTTCTCGGCCCTGAATGTTATTATTGAATGTTATATATATATATATATATATATATATATATATATATATATATTTATATATATAGGAATGTACGTATAGAGTTTTAAAACCGTTGGAATGATTATTAAGACTTTTGTTACTTATTTAAAACTTGAATTCACTCAGCTTAAGCTGACTTTGTGTGCATGTTAGTGTGAGTTTCAGGTTATGAAGAGGATGCCTTATCGCTTGGACGTGCACGAAGCTACTTGGACGGTGAAGGGCATACGGGATTTGAAGATTTTATTATTAAACATTTATTTTTAAAATGTTTTTTTATTAAAGATAATTATGTTGGTTTTGGGCAAAATTCCCGGGTTTTGGGTACTTATTTTGTTATTTACGTTTTCCGCCGAATTATACTCTGTGATGCTTATTTTAATGAAAAGAATTGTTTTTAAGTTTAATTATTTTTACGAGTGTTTTGAATGATTACCAACTTTGGAGTTCCCGGGGTTCGGGGCCTTACATATTTGTGCCTAATTGAACTTATTAATAAATATCACCGAAAATCGTGAAAAATTTGTTAGAAGATTTAAGTGGACAACAATACCAATAATCGACTTAACACCTGTCATAATAAAAGTTGAAAATAAAACTATGATGGACGGAAATTTTGATCAATATGATTCCCTGCTCGACTCACAAAAATATGTACTGCTTTAATAAGTTTAGTTGTTTACTACGATGTTTGTTAATTGAAAATTTTCAAAAATACAAAACGATTTAAAATTTTTCTTTTTCAATTCTGCATTATTTTCGATTTACCAAGCTAGCGAATAATCAAAAACAAAATGAAGAGTTTGATGCCCCAAAATAAGTTAATCGTGCTTAACTGGTATCGGTTGAGTTTTAACGTAAAAATCCATTTAATTTAAACCGTATCAATCGTTGATCAGTGATCTAATGTATCCATTAAAACATAATTGGTTTTAATTTTGTTTAATTCATTAAAACCCTAATTGGTTTTAATATTATTTAATTCCTTAATAAGATCTTTATCTCATTCGTTAAGGATCTTTGGTGATTCGTTAACTGGTTAGTGAATTAACGAATGTAAATCCATTTGTTATTTAAAACATAACAAATAAGTTTCTTATTCGTTATCTTAACATTCGCTTCCGTTGTGCATAACGAATGGAAGACATTCGCTTAAACAGTTAACGAATGGAATGATCTTAATGTATCATTCGTTAAATTTTTAACGAATGACTGTAATATTCGTTATATAGTTAACGAATGGAAGAGTCAATGTATTAATCATTAAAAGGCTAAAGAATGTGAATCTTATTCGTTTAACAATCTTGAACGAATAAGATGTTTAAGTTAATGAATGAGGCCATTCGTTAGTTCAAAAATTGAACGAATGACCTCAGAAAATGTGAAATTATTGGGTTTATAATCCCAAGGTTAGACAAATGATCTTTCATTCGCCATTTTCCTATTTCATCGCTATCCTAACAAAACTCTTGCAAATTTTTTTCAAAATCATTTGCCTGCTTATTAGATTAATTGACTGATCTATTCGTATTCAACAGGTAATGACGATCACAATCATATGATTTTCATGGATTCTCATTGGTGGTTTAGGGTTAATTGAATCAATTTGATAAATAAATATTAACCGAACAGTTAACAAGTTCACAAACCTCATATTTTGATATAAATTAGTGTCTATGATCTTGGTTTAATGTATTAAACCGGTTTTCGAACATTGCTGTTGAGTTTAATTGTGAAAATTGATGAAAAATCAAAGGTTTCATGGTCGATGTTCGTCGTATTTGACTGTAATTAGTCAAAATTGATGGTAAATTTGACGTCTGATAGTCAAAGGGTTAATTAATTTAGATTCGTTATTCTTATAACTAATGATAGTCATTCATTATTCATTAAATAGTTAACGAATGACTATATGGTCCGTTAAAGTAGCGAATAGCGAATCAGAGTTGATTTGTTAAAGTAATTAGGTCAGATTCGTTTTTATAATGAATGATTTAACGTATGAGTTTGATTCGTTATCTGTAACGAATGAAAGATATTTAATATATAACAAATGTCCCATTCATTATGAGATGGACATTCGTTAATCAGTTTGAATATTATAATGATATTTTTGTTTGTGTAAACAGAAATGGCCGAAGAGAATGTTCAGAATCCTATTCCCGAGAAAAACCCCGAGGCTAACCCTGCTCAACCGCCTCAAGCTGAACCTGAACAATCTCCAGTGTTACTATCATGGAACAAGAGCCATAACATCTGTGCCTATCTAGAACAGTACTTTGAAGACTCTCCGATTTTTGGAGGCATGATTAGTTTCTTGACACGTTCGAGAATCTACAAGGCCGTCTATACTCGTACAGTTGTTTATCAGAAGATTATTCGAGACTTTTGGGATACAGCTAAGTTTAACGAGTCTGAGAATCAGATAGAAGTTGTCATTCAGGATAAATGGGTAGTGATCGATGTTGGGGTTATTCGAGATTCTTTGGGTTTCCGTGATACTGTAGATGATAGATGCGAATTTGATCGGAGTTTGATATGTGGGTTATTTGGAAGGGTGAAGTATAATGGTGATCTGGGAAAATCAATGTACAACAAAGCAAACTTGTGCGAACAATACAAGTACTTGCTTCACGTGTTGATACATTGTCTCAGTGGACGCAAAGGTGGTTTTGACGAGTGTGGAGTTATGTTACAATCTGCTTTTGTTACCTTGTTGTTAAATAAACCATTCAACTTCTCTGAATTGGTTTATTATCACTTGAAGGAAAATCTCACGAGCCGTCACAAGTTTCTTGTGTATCCGAGATTTATGCAGGTGATGATCAATGATCTACAGCCTGATTTGATTAAAGATCAAGATTATGTTATGAAGCTTAAGCACATGAATGATGAGACGATGAGACGTTTAAGATCTTACCAAGGTCAGAGTCTGGAAGAACGACCGAGGTTAAGCATTTGATTGGTCACCTTGCGAATATTGATTATGTTGCACCACCTAATGATCGATGGGCTCATGATGATTCTGACTCTTAGCGTGAAGGTGGTCATGGTGAAAATGGTGGAAATGATGGTGGTGATGGTGGTCCAGGACCACAGGCTGAGCTAACTTATGAACAGAAACGTAAGCGTAAGGGAAAAGAACCAATGGTAGATAAGGGGGAGAAACCAAAGAAACAGCGTGTCAGACGTGGCTCCGGTATTGGGATACCCAATCAGCCGTTTGAGCGATCTACTTCACCTGTATCTGTTCCAGTTTTTGTATTTATTTCTGCTGCTGTTCATACTTCTCCTGTTTCACAGAATATTCCGAGATCTCCTACTCCTGTTTTTACTCCATCTCCGACTCCTATTCAGATGCCTATTTCTCTAGTGCCTCCGTCTATGACTTTGGTTACTACTGCAAGACCAGATCCTTATTTTGGAGATGTATTGTAGACAGTGTTGGCGCGCATAACGTCTCCACAACAGACTGCTTCTACACCTGTTACTCCGACACCGTTGCCAAGACCTGAGCATTCGTTCATGACTTTCAACCTTCCTCAGGGCCCGATGCAACTGCTTCATCCACATTTTTATGAGTTGTCTCCCAATACCCAGTGGTTTAATCTGTTGAATCTGGTTCATATGCAACAAACCCAGATTCAATTAGATCGTTCATTTTAGGAACAAATGCGGGTAGAGCAGCGGAATATGTTCGGATATATTCAGTTTATACAGAAGGAGAACCGGGAATTGAAAGCCCTGGTTGCTGCTCAGGGGGAGAGATTGGATAAACAGGATGAGATAATCCTCCAACTCACATGTATAGAAGATGAGTTGAAAAAGCTAAGGGATGATGATGAAGATAAGGATGGTAGTGGTTTAGGTGGTGATCAGCAATAGGGCGGTGGTATATTGTCTGAGGGTGACAAAGTGGGGAGTGCAAGTACTGAAGGTAATCAGGGTAATAATATGCAGATTGTGCCTTATAAAGACTATTCCCAGGCTAAACCGATTGATGTGATTCCTGAGAATAGAATTATTTTTGTGGGTATGGACGGTATTATCTATAGTATGGTGAACGCGGATGAGATTGAAGAAGGCGAGTTTGTTGATCATTCGTTAACAAAAGAACAAATAGCCTTGCTTCTGGATTTGAATAATGAAGAGGTTGAGGAATTGGGAAAGAGTGTGATGTGGATGTTGAATTTGAGGAAAGTACTAATACAGGCATTTCACGCGGGAATGTGCCTGACTATGATGAAGTGGAGGTTGAGAACGTTACTGCTGAAGAATACCCTGAGTTTTAAGTTGAGGACGTTACTGCTTAAGAATACCCTGAGTTTTACACTAACAAGAATAACGACTCAGGTATTCCATTTTTCACTATAGAACATTTTGATGCAGCAGAACGTCGTTTACGAGAAGAGATCGAGAAATGGAACAAAGCTGCAGAGACAAGTCACCTGTCTGCTAAAGAAAGAAAACAAAAGCGTGCTTTGGAGGGTATGCTTGAGCATGATATGAAGAAAATGAACAAGATGATCGAGGCCTTTTGATATCATGAAAGGCCAAGGCTCGAGCATCGGCATACCAGATGAAGAAGTACAAGCCTGTCGAAGATGTTAAAGGTGATTTGGTGGCATGGTAGTTTGATTATGATCTTAAAGTATATGTCGTGAACTGGGAACACGGTATTTATTATTTCAAGCGCCCATACGATATCTTATCTATGCCAAGGTGGGATGTTAGAACACTAGCCAACAGACCGTTCGTGAATCGTGGGAAAGATCAGTGTGTTGAGTGGTTCTGCGCTCATTTATTGCATGAAACCCATTATGGTTTCAAATTCTTCAAGCTGCAGGTGCCTACTCACAAGTATATCGATGAGATTGATCCGCGCACGGGCTGGAGGAAGATGATTCTACAAGTAAAGCCGCCAAAGACAATGAAGAGGGCTCCGATGAAGATATTTCCTCAGAGTCTATTCACCTCGTTTAATTATTGGTATTATGACAATCGTACAGGTGAAACGGTTATTGAATTTGGTTCCGGTTCAAACACGAAGACTATTCGTGTGATTGATCTGATGTGGCTCGTTAACTTATTTGAGTCTGACAACGATGCTCTATTTACTAGTCAGATCAGATTTGCTAACGCAAGCGACTATGAACTTGCTATGCAGTTTCAGAAGGTAGTTCGTGTTTGTTATGCATACAAGATTCATAGTTGCGTGGACTGGAAGACGAAGATGTTCCAGCATTGAAGAATAAAGAGCTCAAGACGAGGGGTAGTTTGTTGATACATGTTTAGTACGTCTCAGTCTTCACTTTATCTGTTAATGTAATAAGTCATAGTTTATAGAGGGTTTAATGTAAATAGTCACATTCGCCTTTATTGTAAGGCACATTCGTTACCCCGTAACGAATGTGTCACATTTGTATTAATGTAAGACCATTCGTTAACCCTGCTTAACGAATGGAACATAACGAATGAAGGCTATTCGCTATGTGTAATGTAACACGAATGAGATGTATCATTCGTTAGTTTTTAATGTAACAAATGACCCATTCGTTAAGGCTATCTTAGCGAATGAGGTCATCTCCTATATATACCCCTGTAATCTATTTATAATGTAACAGTTCTGATTATTCTCTCTCAAGCCTCGTTACTCTGTCCAAATTTACTCTTAACACACACAGTACACACATAACGTAATCTAGCATAATCGTATAACTAATCGACGAATAACTCGATGTCATCGTAAGATCTAGATTCGAACAGGCTCAATAATTTATGAGACCATGTGTGAATTATATTCTATGCCTTAGGATATTTTAGACTCGTCTTAAATTCCTTAAGGATATATATATTGTTTATGGACTAGGTTCATGGATGTTATTTGGTCTGGTACTAATTGATTACCAGTAGACCTATTTATATTAGTTTATATTTTGGGTTGACTAATATATATATTACCTGATGTCCTACGATTGCTGAAATTATTTAGTTCCTAGTGACTAAGATTTATGTGAGTAGGCTTATTGATGTGTGTGTGCATGGTGATTGTGGTCGGGTCAAATATATTACTCGGGTTCTTAAATCCCATGGCGAAGAGGCCCGTGTTGCATAATCATCATTAAGGCGGGTCAAATATATTACTCAGATCCTTGATCTCGTGTCTCATGATTCGTGGTGGTGAGGCCCGTCGTTTGCTAAATGTATTCGGGTCAAATATATTACTCGAGTTTTTAACTCGTGGTGGAGAGGCCCGTATCACATGTTTAGGTTTGTTAAGCCATGACCGAGTCAAATATATTACTCAGGTTCTTAAATCTTGTGGTGGAGAGGCTCGTGTCACGTGCTTATGCCATACCGCGTCCGGGTCAAATATATTACCCGAGTCTTGACTCATGGTGGAGAGGCCCGTGTATGCGTGTTTGACCGTGAATATATTATTTGGTGATTATTTATTTATTTGCTTATTATTCCCTCTATTATATTATATCTATTATTTTTGAAATAAATTATGAATGTTATTTACTAAAACGTGAACTCACTCAGCTCAATCTGACTTTATGTGTATGTTAGCTTGACTTTCAGGTTAAGGATTGGAAGTTACCGCTTGGACGTGCAGGAGACTACTCAGACGGTTGAAGGCATTCCTAGTCGAGGATTTTTAAATAAAACGAGTATTTTATTTATATTGGATTTTTGAGCACATGTCCCCGGTTTTGGGGTTTTTGATACTTATTACTTTCCACTGCTTATTACTCTAAACTGGTTTTAATAAAATGAACTTGATTTGGTTTTAAATTTTTGTGAATTTTGGGTGTGATTACCAACTGTAATATTCCCGGATAAAGAGTCTTAAAAGATTAATTAAAATAATATATAACAAATTATATATTCAAAATGATATTAAAAAAACCTAAATCAACCCGCGTAACACGTGGGCTAAAAGGTAGTATTATATATACATATACTAACTGATTTACTTGATTCATGAAAAATAATACAATAAATATAAATATAAATATAAATAAAGCTAAATTTTGGAATCCAATTTATGAAGATTTACGGTATATTATCAATAATGACTAACCGTTTTCCAAAAAACAATAAAATAAAATGAAACTATAGTGGTTGAAATAAACATATCTTCTTCAATTCATTTATAGTGTCAATAGTTCATTAAAACCATTTCAATAATCTAAAACAAATAGGTACCGTGTACCCGAGATGAACGGAAAAATATAACGGAAGAAGAATAAAACCATCAGTAATAACAAGAACTTCCACAGCGGTGACGGTGGTTTGCCATCAACGACAAGTGACGGTTTAGAGAACCAACCAATGTAAGAATATATATATATATATATATATTGTAAGGCCCCAAACCCCGGAAACCCCATAGTTGGTATTCATACAAAACACTTATAAAAATATTTAAACTTGAAAATAATTCATTTAATTAAAATAACCAATTCAGAGTATAATTCAACGGAAAACATAAATAAAAAAAAAATAAGTTCCCAAAAACCCGGCAATTATGCCCAAAACAAATTTAAATATGATTTATAAAACTTTTTAAAATAAAATGTTCAATAATAAAATCTTCCATCCACGAATGCCCTTCACCGTCCAAGTAGCTTCGTGCATGTCCAAGCGATAAGGCATCCTCATCATAACCTGAAACTCACACTAACATGCACACAAAGTCAGCTTGAGCTGAGTGAGTTCAAGTTTTAATAAATAACATCAACAAATAATACTCATAATAGTCATTTAAGAGTTTAAAAGTAAAAGGAGTACATCAGTTAAGCCATCATCTTCAATACATAATCATCCTTATATCTACATGTATATACATACATATAAATAAACATCCTTATAAGTGAATTCCTATATATATATATATATATAACATCCAAATAATAACATCAGGGTCGAGCAAACGTACAACCTAAACACGTAACATCTCATCAACGTATGCAAACACAAAGTAGGCATACGTAACATCAGTAGTCGATAACGACTACAACATCGCCAAATATTGGCCATACAATAATATATATATATATATACATACTATAACATCCCAGGGCCAACTGTATACTAGCAAGCCTATATAAAATAGTTTAAACGTTTCATCAAGAAAAATCGTTTAGGTGTGCATGATAGCCCAAAATTTAAAAGAGTTAAAAGGGGCATCATGAACTCACCTAACACGAGACACGGATTCACCACGAGCTAGAGAATCCCTAAGTAATCCCAAGATTCAAACACCTGCCGGTTTACATTCAATCAATACTAATGACATCAAGATGACAAATTTATCCTACGAGACGTTCTAACGGGGTTCGGGTCACCTAAAGCCTCGACCTCATCAAACTAAATCAAAATAGCCCTTCCATCAAACCAAGTGTCCCCGAGCTGCATTGGTCGCTAATCACTTCAATCCTCTCGTTGAACGCACCAAACTACAATTCTAGTCAACCGAACACAATCTTTCAAACGATAACTAGTTGACCAATTTAACGAACCACAATGAATATGGTTTTTAAGTATGATATTCTACACATACCTAGGAGGATTTTGGTGCAAAAACCTCACTCAAAACAGTCCCGGAAAAGCTCAATTGGACAGCCACCCGGTTAGCCTACAACAAGCCATTAATCGATCAATACGCGTGTTATAACGACCAATTATGGTGTAAAAGACTTGGGGAATCGTAGTACTGACCTTTAATTGATGTTTTACGCTCATGACTTGGCCGGAAAAAAGAAAATTCGTAGGGGGGGCTGTGTGCTCCGATCGGACAGTAAGAGGGGGGGGGGGGAGTTAGGGTTTTTGTTTATGTTATAATATAAAAAGTTTCATTCTAGTCCCTCTAGTATAAAGTATTTGGCATCTTGGAATAAAAGTTAAACGATTAAATGTACTGGGATGACGTAAAGGATTCCGAGAAACGTCGGTTAAATCCCGAGAATTATACATACTCTACAAGCTTTAAATCTATAAACCAAAAAGTTCGCGGGCATTATATATATATATATATATATATATATATATATATATATATTCCATCATTATCATTTATTTAATAATATATCAAAATAATTAAATTATATCTTAATATTATCTTAGTTAGGTAATTGTTGATGTACCATATTATCCTTACTAGCTAATCAAGGGTTTCCCCTTAGATGTATATAAATATATGGAGAGGCTAATTAACATCATAAGACATAACCCTAACACACACATTAAAAATTCATGACCCCTCTCTCTCTCTCTCAATATATATATTTTTTTGGTTTCTCAAGAACCCTAATCCCCTTGATAATATATATACATCTTAAAGGGGAACTTAACCAAGCTGACTATCATGTTGTCTGGATCATACTCATCAATTGTGGCTACTCTCTCTGCTGTAACATGTTTGTTTTAGTTATAGGTTTATCATAATACTCATGTTTTCCATTATCAACGTGAATAACTGATCAACATATGGTATCAGAGCAATGTTGATTAATCAGTTCTTCATGTTTTTAATATAATCAGGATCTAAACCGGAAAACATGACCTAAAACCTGATAAACCCCTAAGTTAATTTTCGATTTCATTATTAATTCATTTTATATATTAAAAATGAATATATAAATATTAATAATTTTTCGGTTTTAAATTTCGTATTTGTATAACCCTAAGATTTTTTTTGAAATCTGATAAATTCAATGATGTTCTTCGTGTTCATCATAGTTTTTTTGAAAATCTTATATAATCTGGTTCAAGATTTGAATTGTTATAATGCGTTGTCAAATTACCTATGGTTAAAATTTATCCCAAGATATTTCGAATTTTGAAAAAGTTAAACAAAAGATTATTTCGAAAATAAACAAGTTTGGATAAACAAACAATCCCTAAGAATTAAGATATAACCTTATCATGTAACTTTTTATTGAATCATGGGTGTATGCGTTTACGGTTAAAACAGTTTATAGAAACAATAAGTTCCCGAAAACCCAAAATTACTGAAAACACATCAAACTGGAAAACTCAAATTCCCGAGATCAAATATTTTCCGTGAACTATACACTAACAATTGGTTTGCTATTAACTAATTAATGTTTTTTAAACACTTGATATATATATATATATATTTATTTTACAAAACGTAGAAAAGCTTGACTTGAATAAATGTAATTGTAACACTCGTTAATTTTCGGTTCCATGGTTTAAAGCTTGTAAAGTATGTATATTTCTCAGGAGTTATCCGGCATTCCTTGATGACCTTACCATCTTTCCGGTACGTTAAATTCATTTAACTTTCCACTCAAGTTGCTTCACACTTCATACTTGAGGGACTAGAGTGTAACTTGTTATTTTATAACATAAAACAAAACCCTAGCCCCTCCTAGGCAGCCCGATCGGCAGCAGCAAGGCTTCCAAACCCTTCGATTTTCTTTTGTGCAGCCAAGATTAAGGTCTAAAACTTCAATTGAAGGTTAGTTCTATGTTTCCCCAAGTCATTCTACCTCGCGTATTGATCGATAAACGACTTGTTCTAGGCTAACCGGGTGGCTGTCCAATTGAGCAATTCTGGGACTGTTTTGGTGGAGGTTTTTGTACCAACATCTTCCTAGGCATGTCTAGTATTACATACTTTAAAATTTTGCACATTGGTGTTCGTTTGATGGGTTTTTGTTTGAAAGATAGTTTTCGGTTGGCTAGAATGGTAGATTGTTGCGTTTAATACGAGGGTTGAGATACTTAACGACCAATTCAGTTCGGGTGACCTTGGTTTGATGTACGGGCTGTTGGAAAGTTTTTTTATAAGTAAAGGGGCTGAATTGGTTGTCGGTTACTCAAATGGGTCGGTACAACGCGTATTCGCGTTTATTGAATAGTTAGTGCGATGTACTTGCGAATTACCGACCCATTTGACTCGTGTAGCGTCGTGTGGATTTGTTGGATGTAAATTTATCATATTGGGTCCACACGGGGCTGAGTTGGATGTTAATCTCCTAAACAACTCTTAAACGAGCGTGTTAGTATCACCTAGTGCTTCTGGGGGTAATTTGGGAATTTTTTATTCCCGGGAGTATCTAAGGGTCGTGTTGGTGAATGTAAGGCCCCGGGGGCTGTTATGATTGAGTTTGATGAGGTCAAGGCTTTAAGTAACTCGAACCATGTTAGAACGTCTCGTAGGATAAACGAGTCCTTTCGATGTCGTTAGTAATGATTGTATGTAAACCGACAGGCGTTTAAGTTGTGGGGATACTTAGGGGTTCTCTAGCTTGTGGTGAAATAGTGCCTTGTGTCATGTGAGTTCATGATGCCCCTTTTTACCCATTTTAAGCTTTTGGGCTAGCATGCACACCTAAGTGATTTTGCTTGATGAACTGTTTAAACTATTTTGTATAGGCTTTACTTTTATAGGGTAGGCCTTAGGATGATATTATTGTATGGCCAATAATTGGTGACGTTTATTAGTCGTTATCGACAAAGGATATTTACGTATGCCTACTTTGTATTTGCATACGTTGGATGAGATGTTACGTGTTTGGGTTGTACGTGTGCTCGACCCTGATGTTATTACTTGGATGATATCTATAGGGATATAATTATATGGATGTTTATATATATATATATATATATGTATATATATATATAAGTATGATTACTTATTGTTGATGATGGCCAAACTGTTGTATCCCGTTTTATTACAAAACTCTTGGAATGATTATTATTATTATTTTAGATGTCAATTATTAAAACATGAACTCACTCAGCTCAAGCTGAATTTGTGTGATGTTAGTGTGAGTTTCGGGTTAGGAGAAGGATGTATTACCGCTTGGACGTGCACAAGGCTATTTGGACGGTGGAGGGCATACTTAGTCGGAAATTTTAATAATGAACATTTTTCTTTTAAAGTTTTACTAAATACATTGAAATTTGGTTTTGGGCATAATTCCCGGGTTTTGGGAACTTGTTTTTAATAATTATGATTTTCCGCTGACTTATACTCCGAATTGTTTATTTTAATGGAATGAACTGTTTTTGAGTTTAAGTATTTTGTAAGTTTCTTGTATGATTACCAACTGTAGGATTCCCGGGATTTGGGGTCTTACAGTAATGATGCACACTTCTGCCCAAGGGTGATGTGATACATCTAACATATCATTCAAGTCTAAATACAAGCTATGTTAATTTAGCCTAACATGATTAAATGTACCCTTTTGCCCAAAGGTGATGTGTTACATTTATATCAGGCTAAACTAACTCGTGCATAATTAAAATGGTTGTCTTACTTCTATCCAAAGGTGATGTGTTACAATTGTTTTACACATATACTTAAATAAAATTTAATTCTGCCTAAAGATGATTTATTTTATTTATTTAGTAGAACTTTTAATTAATATAGTCTATTAATTTCATGTTAATAATAGACATATCACGTCTTCAATAAAATAATGATCCTCACATTAATGGCCCTTCATTAGTCTAATGATCATAAAATATAATCTGTTGTACTTTAATATCCCATAACATTACTCACTATAATTTCCTTCCATAAATTAGTAACTCATCCAAAGCATCCACTATAATCTCAAAACACAATATTAGTTCTGCCTCATAAAGAGTTTCAATAATATTTAGCTCTTCTCAGTTCTAATTATCTCTCAAGACATGATATGACTATCCTACTGCTCTTTCTCATAACAATCATTCTATTAAAAACTAGAACATAACATATGGAATGAGTAAAACCTAATGACTTTTATGATTATCAAGAACTCATTTTAATATGCTATCATAAAAGTTACTCCAGAATCAGTTTTTCCTAAGACTAATCTAAATTCTACGAAATAATGAAAATAACTCCTAAGATACATATGCTCCTTAAAATTCTAAATATAAGGTTAATGACATTACTGAATACACCATAATGTATAGTATCATGACCCATAAAATTAAGGGCTCACACATGAAAATAAGTAAAATTTTCTAGAACATTACATATTAAATTTTTCAATAGTGCAATTTGATGCCTTAAGAATCAACTACACACTCAGAATTACCAAAGGAAAATGAGTGTGTTGATCAGCAACATACGAAAAAGAACAGAAATGTCTGGTACTAGAAAATAAGATGCTATTCAACTCTCTGCCATTAAATAAAATCTAAAAGAGGATAATTCTAAAGTTCATAGACAAAATACAAGTATTAGTCTGTAAGTCAGCTGTTATTAGGAATGGATTTCTTTAAAATTGTGTACCATAGAATGAGTTAATTGAATATTAGATTAGCACACTTAAATATCATTGATACACAACTGCCTATTTTAGTCAGCTGTTATTTTGAATTATGGACAGTCTTGTTGCTTATGCCTAGTCTAATGGTACACAATTTTAAGGAAATCCATTCCTATATATACCTAATAATATGATTTCTTCTAAATACGACCCTAAGTTTCTTATGATATATGGATGCTAAGGAAATCAAATCAAGTCTAACATATGAATGACAGGTTCCCACGTCACACACATCATTGAAACTTCTCATGTAGTTCTCCAAGAGATTCGAAGATCAGTGGGAGAATCAAGTGTCTTAATCATAACTTGTAAGACTTGCAAGAAGTGGGGTATAAAACCTTGATATCATCTCATTTTACACCTCTTGTACAAGACACTGCTCCATCACAATACTGTTCTATCAAAACTTATCTCCTTAGAATCTAATGCTACTCATTGTTGCTTAAATGTGGGCATACTCAAATTTCTTACTAATATAATCCTCATCAAGAGAAACTACAATGGCTAAACTTCACTAACTTGTTTCTCTATTAGAATCTACTAGTCTTTAAATATTGACCATAAGCATGCCAATTTCCTAAAGGTTTTTAAGGTCATTGGGAGCAGTAAAAGTACTTATAATGACATGTCAGAGGTATAAGAGGTGGGGGGAAGAGAATCATTAAATTTTACTCCAAATTTAACTCTGATTACACCTCTTGTACACCAAACTACACCAACTCTTACGCACTTACAATCCTGAAAATGATAGCAACCTAACCAAGAGTTAATCCATCAAACCGAAACTTCTAATAAACCCAATAATTAACTCAGAAGGTCATCTAGGTTTTAAAAACCTACTAACTTTGATGATTATATAACCTCCTTAATTAAAGTTGAAATGGATAATGGAAAGTTTACTGATCCTACCTCTTCAAATTAAACCATTAATATCAATCAAACTTCTGAATGGAATAAAGCTATTATTAGCAATCTATATTAAATTCTCTGAGTCAGAATAACGTTTGGGCTTTTGTTGAATAACCTAAGAGTGTTCATAACTAAAACAAATCCTAATACAAACGCTAAGACATTAAGAAGCATGATTGATTGTTAAAGGCTAAATTCAAGAGGGAATAAATCATCAAAAAATCTTCTTACCTATATTACAAAATATTTATTTGAGGATCATCATTGCTCAAGTAGCTTATAATATTTAAGAGTTACATTACATAAGCATTTAAAATAATTTTCCCATTAACTGATTTACATATTTATATGTTCATAAAACAACCTGAACGTTCTAAACTGAATGACAAAGAACACTTAGTCTGTAAGTCAATATAATCCATGTATAGGCTAATGCAAAACTCAAAATATGATGAAATCTTTGTACAATAATTTTCATAAAAAACTAAGTGGATCAATGTATCTACCTCAAGATGAGTAGGAGCAACTAAAAACAAACTTGCCCTTGTATAGATGCCCTTCTTTTGACAAGCATATGCTACATAAGTCTAAGTATTGTTTATACATACTTTAATATGATAGATCTCAAGAGATATCCCTTACGTGATACATATAATAACATGCCGATATAGACCCGAAGGGATACTAGTTTTGTTTTATAAGTATTAATTTATAAGGTCCTTATACATGTAACAAGCAATAATTCTCTCCTTTATAGGATAACAGGAACACTAAGAATATTTCCTTTTGCTTCAATAAGTAGAAGCCTTATATAGGTTCAAGTCTATATTCGTTTAGATATTACTCAAAATTGCAACACACTATATATGTTTAGATTAATGTGAAGCATCTACAAGTGTCTTAAAATACATTTAAATGAAACGAGAGACTAGAATATAAATTGAAGAAGTGAGAATGATGTGTTGTAAAATAAACTTATTTTCTGCACCTTTCATCTAAGTTTTTATATTATAGTTAATGTAATTTTACTTATTTTATATTGGTTTTACATAGTTATATGTACCTTGTAGATTACGGGTTGAAGAAAGAAAAACCGGACTTCGTGAAGAGCTTAAAGACCTGGGATGCATACGATTTCAAGACAAAGCATAAAGCCCAGCCCATTTATATCATGGACAAGCCCAAGCCTACTTTTATATTATAATACAAAAAAAAATAAAACCCTACCCCCCATACCTGGTCCGATCGGAATTCTGCAGCCAAAAAGAAAAGAGAAAAAGCTAGGGTTCTTGAGTGTGGAGGCTAAGGAAGAAGAAGGAGGCAAGAACAAAGGCTCGGGAACGATTTTCCATCATTTATTGCAGCCAAGAACAGCCCCAATTCATCACATATCCTTTCGTTTAATACATTGTTCATCATTTTATTATTCTTGTTCAATTGATAAATAGTTTTGCAATTGCTTGAAAGATTGAAGTGTTTATGATTAGTTTTGATTGTTGAATGATTGAATTGATGATTGGAATGAGTTATATAATGTTTTTATTGAGTAATCATGGCTGTCCCAAATTTATGTTAGGCTAAACTTGTCGGTTCTACCTAGGAATGATGATAATTGTTAGTGTTTGATGAGTTTTATGGATGGTTTGATTGATAGACTTGAATTGTTATTGTAAAGTTTGGTTTAAACATGAAATAGGTTGTGATTGATGGCTGGAAATTTTGTTAATTCATTGCTTAAACACCTTGCGTTAGTTAATTAGTTTTGTATTGATTGATCGGTGCTTTTTTGATTTTAGACTTTATGTTTAGGGTTTGTTTGCGGTAGGTACAACCGTAGTGTTTTGTTGCGTGAATATTTGGTTAAAGTACAGTGGTTAAACACCTTCTTAGAGACCGAGAGGTGATAAGAAGTTAGGGTCATCTCATTATCTTTGCATGCTAGAATTAGGATTGCGCGAGAGCAAGTTCGTTTCTTGTCCGGTTTAGGTGTATTGAGCGACTAGTTGATCTATTTTGGTTTAAGTTAAATTGTTCCTCTATCCTTGTTTGTGTAGTATTCATTACCATTAGGGTAGAGTGTTTGTGAGACCGAGAGGTGAGTCAACATTAGAACACGTTAACAATTGTTTTCTGGTTTGGTCGTTTTAGCCGATTAAGAGTTGTTAAGGTTTGTTGAGTGCGACCGAGAGGTAATCCAGTGAGCCTGAGCGATCCTTAGTCATGTCATCTTTAGGAAACGGTGTCTTGATATCATCCAATCCATTTGCTTGTTAGACATACAATTTGATTCATGCCTAGGTAGACGTTTTTATCCATCCAAAGTCAACACAGTTAGTTTTCCGTTAAGTTTTCTATTTTTGGTAACTTTTTGTCAGTTAGTCCAGTTAAATTATTTTAAAAAGAAAAAAATTAAAAATCAAAATCAATTAAATATTATTCTTGGGTAGGTCTTGTCTAGGGTTAGTGATCTTTAGCGTTTATACGTGTCCTCGTGTTCGATACTCGGACTTCCTAGGTCTATACTACTTGCCACCGGTACACTTGCCGGTTGTTTGTGGTTAGGATTTTTGTTTTAAATTTAAAGCTTAGTTGTGAGGGTCATCCAATGTTATAGACATATCATCCGACGCACACCAAGTTTTTGGCACCATTGCCGAGGACACGGTTTTTAGGTGTTTTGAGAGCGACTCGAGTTAGGATTTACCTTGTTTGCTACTTGTAAGTATTTTTGTTTTGTTTTGCTTATTTGTTAGAATAGTTTGGCTACCTTTATTGATTTTTATAGTTTTATGCGACTTACTCGATCTCGTGGACCACCTGACATTGAAGTATTCCCCGAGCCAGAGAGAGGGAGAGTTTCGTGAGAGACGTCGCACCGTTTCACCATCGTTCACTTCTTCATCTGTTGGTAGTCGATCCTCTTCTCCTACATTTTCTGACTTCGATGATAGGGATAGGATTATAGGCGACAATCCACCACTGAGGAGGACAGTTGCAGACCTGGCTCGTCTGGCCAATGCTAGCGCGAGATCCAGCATCGCACCACTTGCCATTGCAGTTAACACAAGTTGGCAGATTCCGTCCAACATTCTGAATACCATTTCACATTTTGCTCAGTTTCACAAGTTACTTCACGAAAACCCGCATTATCATCTTACTCGCATCGCACGTATTTGGGACACTTTCCATCTTGCTGGCGTATTCGAAGACGCCGTTAAACTCTGCGTCTTTCCATTTTCACTCATTAATCATGCGAGTCTGTGACTCGAGTCCCTCCCACAGGCTCTATAGCTACTTGGGCAGCCATGCAGACCCAATTTCTTGAGAAATACGATCCTTCGGCTAAGGCCGCTCGTTTGCGTAACCAGATTCATTCTTTTCATATGGAGGACACCGAGAGTTTCTACGAGGCATGAGAGCGATTTAAAAATCAATTAGTATTATGGCCAAACCACGGCTTGCAAGATTGGGCGGTTGTCGAGAAGTTTTATAATAGAGTGCATCACTTTGTTGAATGGGTTAGCTATGAGTGGATACCATCGACCACCCGCCAAGGGTGGTAAGACCGTCGATTCCATATCATGCGGCATGCATTCGATGGACAAGAACACCGCACTCACGGCACAGGTAGAGGCGTTGGTGAAGATTGTGAAGGACTTGCAGACGAAGAGCAAGTTGTGCGAGATTTGAAGAGGAGGGCATGATACCTTTCAGTGCCCAGTCAGTTCGCAGGAGGAGGCTGTAGACTTTATAGGCAATCCAAACCGAAATCAAAACTCTTTCAATTCTTATAATTCGGGATGGAGGGGCAATCAGAATTCCAACTAGAGAAGCGGGAATCAGTCCGGTTTTCAGCAGCGTCAGAGTATATTCGAGGATGTAGGTGAAGGAGTGAGCAGTGGGAGAAGAAGCCCACTTTAAAGGAGATGATGGAACAGCAGACGCAGATGTTGTCCCAGCTTATGACACGAGAGGATACCCGTCATAAAGAGACCCAGGAAAAGTTTCGTGAGCACGAGAAATTCATGAGGAATCAGGGAGCATCGATTCAGACTCTTGAGCGGCAGATGGGAAAAATTGCTAGTCGTTTGAACGAGAGGCCGTAGGGTACCCTACCGAGTAATACCGAGAAAAACCCGAAGGGATTCGCAAAAGCTATGACGACGAGAAGCGGTGCAGGGGCACGAGATGAACCCATGATTCAGGAGAGGTCTAGAGAAGGAGTAGTTGAGGAGCCTGCATCTGTTGATAGAGAGGAGCAGGTGGATGAGGAGATTCAGATGGAGTCTCCGCCGGCCCAGGTGCATCAGAGGAGCAACCCAGGGAGTACAGCACAGGCCGAGAGACAGCAGTTACCGAGCGAACCACCGAGAGTCTACTAACCTAGAGTGCCATACCCCGGGAGACTCCACAGGGATAAAGATGAGGAGCAGAACTCCAAATTTCTTGATCTTTTGAAGCAGCTTCACCTTAATATTCCATTCCTTGAGGCACTTACCTTGATGCCGAAACATGCAAAGTTACTTAAGGATATTCTCTTGAATAAGGAGAAGTTAGCTAAGGTCACTTCCATCCATTTGAGTGCTAGTTGTTCTGCTGTCTTACAAAGGAACTTACCAGAGAAGATGTCCGATCCAGGGAGTTTCACGATTGCCTGCATCTTGAGTGATGATACGGTGATTCATGCGCCGGCTGATCTTGGTGCCAGTATTAATCTTATGCCTTATTCCGTGTACAGCAAGTTGGGTTTAGGCGAACCAAGGTCTACCAGGATGAGTATCCAGCTTGCTGATCGTTCTGTGAATTACCCTCGAGGGGTGGTCGAGAACATGCTTGTTCGTGTCAACAAGTTCATCTTCCCGGTGGACTTTCTCATTCTGAACATGAACGATGATGATATTGTACTGCTTATTTTAGGCCGACCATTCCTTGCCACTGCACAGGCGTCGATCGACGTCTGCGAGGGTAAGTTGATCTTGAGAGTGGGGGATGAGAACTTCACCTTTGACGTTCGACAGTCACTTAAACACCCCAAGTCTGCTGATGACTCCTTGTATTTCGTCGATACCATCATGGTACATGTTGGGGAGTTTTTCAGTTAGATTCTCGATAGGGATATTCCGAAGGTTGAGATGGTCGCCATGATCAATCAGTCAACGGATGATGACACCGACTCACATGCCCCTGAGTCTGAAGTGTTTGTTGGGATCGTACGAGACGATCCGATGGACCGACCTTCCGTCGACAGTCCCCCTCCTTCCTTAGAGCTTAAGGGTTTGTCCGCCCATTTAGAGTACACGTTTTTGGAAGAGGAGAGGAAGTTTCCGGTTATTATTGCTTTTGCGTTGACGGAGGTCGAGAGAGAGAAGTTGTTGAGGGTGTTGAGAGAGCACAAGGAGGCCATTGCATGGAAGATTATCGACATTAAGGGTATCAACCATTTTTTCTGCACTCATAAAATCCTCATGGAGGATAATTTCATAATTGTCGTTCAGCCGCAGCGGCGGCTTAATCCGAAGATGCAGGAGGTAGTGAAGAAGGAGATTATCAAACTCCTCGATGCCGGGATCATTTTCCCCATTTCTGATAGTTCATGGGTCAGTCCAGTTCAAGTGGTTCCTAAAAAGGGTGGCTTGACTGTCGTCACCAATGAGAGGAACTAGCTCATTTCCATCAGGACTGTGACTGGTTGGAGAGTCTGCATCGATTACCACAGATTGAATGATGCCACAAGGAAAGATCACTTTCCTTTACCTTTCATTGATCAGATGTTGGAGCGTTTGGCAGGTCAGTAGTATTACTGCTTCTTGGATGGTTTCTCTGGGTACTTTCAGATTCCGATTGCTCCTGATAACCAGGAGAAAACCACGTTTACCTGCCCATATGGAACGTTTGCCTATAGACGTATGCCGTTCGGAGTGTGTAACGTTCCAGCCACATTTCAGAGGTGCATGGTGGCTATTTTTCCTGACATGATCGAGGACTCCATGGAGGTGTTCATGGATGATTTTTCTATGTTTGGGAGTTCTTTTGATCAGTGTCTCTCCAACCTTGAGAGGATGATGGGTTGACACCAACCTAGTCCTTAACTGGGAGAAGTGTCACTTCATGGTACGCGAAGGTATCGTTTTGGGGCATCGTATTTCGAGTGCGGGGATAGAGGTCGACCGAGCGAAGGTCGAGACCATTTCTAATCTTCCCCCACCAACTTCTGTGAGATCCATCCGGAGTTTCTTGGGTCACGCCGGGTTCTACCGTCGGTTCATTAAAGATTTTTCCAAAATCGCGAGACCCATGACCAAATTTATGGAGAAGGATGCCCCGCTTGTGTTTTCTGAGCAGTGTATCGAGGCGTTTGGTCTTTTATAAGACAAACTCGTTAACGCCCCGATCATGATTGCTCCCGACTGGTCGCTTCCTTTTGAGTTGATGTGTGATGCGAGCGACTTTGCAGTCGGTGCGGTTTTTGGACAGCGGAAGGAAAAACACTTCCATCGGATTTACTATGCTAGTCGGACCTTGATTTGTGTACGGGAGAGTTACACCCCCACCGAGAGAGAGCTTTTTGCTGTGGTGTTTGCATTCGATAAATTCAGGTCCTATCTAGTTCTGTCCAAGACGATTGTGTACACGGATCATTCTGCCATTCGTTATCTCTTCAGCAAACAGGATGCTAAGCCGCATCTTATCCGATGGATCTTGTTGCTTCAGGAGTTTGATATTGAAATCCTTGATAAAAAAGGGGCCGAGAATGTGGCGGCCGATCATCTTTCACTTCTTGAGGGAGCTGAGTTGGGAGAGCCGGGGGTCAGGATTAATGACCGCTTCCCGACAGAGAGTCTCATGTTTGTTACAGCTCAGGATGAGGATTTTCCATGGTTCTCCGACCTCGCGAACTATCTTGCGGATGGGTACTACCCGAAGATGCCTTAATAGAAAAAGAAGAAATTCTTTGCTGATGTCAAGTTTTACCTTTGGGACGACCCTTATCTTTTTCGTATAGATGCTGACCAGTTGATCAGGAGTTGTGTTGATGTTAAGGAGGGATGACAGATTCTGAGCCATTGCCATGTAGGACCGACAGGAGGTCACCACAGTGCGATCTTGACAGCAAAGAAGGTCTTTGATTGTGGTTTTTATTGGCCTTCGATTTTTAAGGATACGCACGTGTTCGTTATGAGTTGTGATCGTTGCAAGTGTGTCGGCAACATCTCGTTGCGAAATGAAATGCCCCAAAATACTATTCAGGTTTGTGAGGTCTTCAATGTGTGGGGCATTGATTTCATGGGACCGTTTCCATCTTCGCGTGGGAACAAGTACATACTCGTGGCTGTGGATTATGTTTCGAAATGGATTGAGGCCAAGGCCTTACCCACGAATGATGCATGAGTTGTAGTCCGTTTTCTCAAGAGCCTTTTTGCTCGTTTTGGTGTCCCGTAGGCGTTGATCAGTGATAGAGGTACTCACTTCTGCAATGTGCAGATGGAGAAGGCGTTGCGACGCTATGGGGTTACCCATCGGCTTGCAACCGCCTACCACCCACAGACTGGTGGGCAGGTAGAGGTGAGTAATCGGGGGATCAAACGTATTCTTGAAAAAATGGTTGGTTCGATTCATCGGGATTGGTCTGACAAGTTGGATGATGCGTTGTGGGCCTTCCGTACAGCCTACAAAACTCCGACCGGTTCCACACCGTTTTGGATGATTTATGGGAAGGCCTGCCACCTACTTGTTGAGTTGGAGCACCGTGCTTCGCGGCCCCTACAGAGGGTCAATCTTGATATGTCCGTCGCGGAAAGCACTCGTTTCCACCAGTTGCATGAGTTAGATGAGCTGAGGGACCACGCTTACGCGTAGTCGTTTAGGTATAAGGAGCGGACGAAGAACTGCGAGATAGAAAGTTGAAGGGGAACAAGCAGTTTAAGTGTGGGGATTTGGTCTTTCTGTATAATTCCCGGTTGAGGTTATTTCCGCGAAAGTTGAGATCCCGATGGTAGGGACCGTTCACAGTCACTGAGGTTTTTCCGTATGGCACTATTGAAATAAAGGATATAAGCAGGAAATTTAAGGTGAACGGTCATAGACTGAAGCACTACATTGGCGACCCGATGGCTGATCAGATTGTCGAGGTATTCTACCTTGACTCGCTCACCGAGACGTAGACGTGTTGGATGCATCACTCGGAGACTGCCCGAGTTGTAGAGTGTGTATTTCTGTTGTTTGTTTGTGCTATCTGTTTTATTTGTTTTTGTCTATTTCAGGATGTTCCAAAATGAAACTGCTCGTACTCAATCTCCATTCGAGTCGGTCGATTTAAGGGATGTTCTATTATTAACATGAAAAAAAATATCATAAAAACCAAAAACATAAAAATACGTTTATTTTGTTTTATGTTTTTGTTTTCTGTCTTGTACGCCACTACATGCAAGCGAGTTTGAGTTTTTGTAGGTTATATTATGCGCATGGTAGCTACGATGGCATTTTGTAACAGGTTCTCCTGAGGTTGTGGCCACGAATGAAATGCTATACGGTCGCAATGTTGCTACTCAGCTATTGAAGATTTTGCACACAAACCAGGGGAGTAACCCGTTCTTTGTTTTATTCTTGTATATTATATTTTTCTATTTTTATTTTATTTTATTTCTTTTCCTTGTTCTCATCGAGGACGATTTCGTTCTAAGTATGGGGATGAGATTTATTTTACTTAGTTGTAGAAAAACTTTGAAAAAAAAATAGAAAAATTTGAAAAAATTGTCCCTTGAAAATTGTTTTCTCTACGTTAAACAGGAAATGATATTATTACCGAGTCGTGTTTGTTTTAAAACTTCTTGGTGTTTTCAAAAATATATATATAATAAATAAGAACAGTGCCCATTAGACCCGCACGCAATATTTTGTAACCGAACGGTTTATACTTAGTATTTGATGTGTTGGTAAGCTCAGCCTTTAAGAATGAAAGGATAATTTGGTTGTAGACTTAATTGAACTTTAAAATGCTTGATTTTTAGTGGGAAACGCCTTCAGGGTTTTGTTTGTTTAGCTAAGCCTGTGTAAGGACTGGAATGAAAGATTAGGCCATCACCAAAAATAAATTTTAAATTATGAATAGTTATTGTACAATGGTTGGATAGGCTAAGAGTATGCTAGATGGCTTGTGATATAAACATAAATGAAAATACTGCTAGTTTAAGTGGTTAACACTTCATAGGCATATGGTTTTATGGCCTTAAATCCTGTATTGATGGGATGCCTCGGGGTTCGGAGACCATGGGTCGGTATGCGGTTTATCATCTAGTATGCATAAATTCTAAGTGGATTTATTCAAATTAAAAAAAAAGGTTAAAAAGAGCAAACCCGCAGTTTATCTGCCAATTCATAAGTCATTAAACATGATTACAAAAAGTTGTTTAAAAGTAAAAATTCACTACTGACTTGATCATACATGCTGTTAGTCATATGGGGGTCTCGTGCTCGCGTCTCATTACCATTAAGAAACGGACCACACGGGACACGTCATATGTAAGCCCTACAGATGAATTCGTGCGTACTCACGTATGGTGATGGACTTCGGGGTATTGCTTGATAACGGGGGTATGTCATATAGTGGGGACTATTTGTTGGTTAGTTACTTAATTGCACCTTAATCATATCTAATGGCCATTCTGGTCAACTTTAATGCTTGAGTTTAGGTTTTGGTTCAATAAAATATCCAAGATTGTCTTAGCTATTACATATGGGCTTAAAAATTGTACACATTTGCAAAATTTTGATCGTCTAATCTTAAGGTTTAAGTCAAGTTGGGATGGCTTCAGGGCTTTGAGGTGTGGGTTCCATTTTAATCATATAAACTAATAAAACTTTCACACCTTATTTTTCCCGGTAAGTATTAGGGACATTGGTTTTAGCGGACCGCAATATCGGCAATTTACCTGATCTACCTTATTAGGTGAAAGTTGAAAAGTGGACAAATATTTGGGTAAAGGGTCACTTGTTCTAATACATAATAATAATAATAATAATAATAATAATAAATAAATAAAACCAAGAGTTGTCGGTTAAAATCGGTTATGATCCTGTGTAAAATTCTTTTTCAGGGACGAAAAAGTTTTAAGTGTGGGGATGTTTGATGTGTTGTAAAACACAATTATTTTCCGCACCTTTTATCTAAGTTTTTATATTATACTTAATGTATTTTTACTTATTTTATATTGGTTTTACATAGTTATATGTACCTTGTAGGTTACGGGTTGAAGAAAGAAAAACCGTACTTCGTGAAGAGCTTAAAGACTTTGGATGCATACAATTTCAAGACAAAGCATAAGGCCCGGCCCATTTACATCATGGACAAGCCCAAGCCTACTTTTATATTATAATACAAAAAAATAAAAATAAAACCCTAATCCCCCCATACATGGTCCGATCGGAATTCTGCAGCCAAAAAGAAAATAGAAAACGCTAGGGTTCTTGAGTGTGGAGGCTAAGGAAGAAGGAGGAAAGAACAAAGGCTCGGGAACGATTTTCCATCATTTATTGCAGCCAAGAACAGCCCCAATTCATCATATATCCTTTCGTTTAATACATTGTTCATCACTTTATTATTCTTGTTCAATTGATAAATAGTTTTGCAATTGCTTGAAAGATTGAAGTGTTTATGATTAGTTTTGATTTTTGAATGATTGAATTGATTATTGGAATGAGTTATATAATGTTTTTATTGAGTAATCATGGCTGTCTAAAATTGATGTTAGGCTAAACTTGTCGGTTCTACCTAGGAATTATGATAATTGTTAGTGTTTGATGAGTTTTATGGATTGTTTGATTGATAGACTTGAATTTTTATTGTAAAGTTTGGTTTAAAAATGAAATAGGTTGTGTGATGGCTAGAAATTTTGTTAATTCATTGCTTAAACACCTTGCATTGGTTAATTAGTTTTGTATTGATTGATCGGTGCTTGTTTGATTCTAGACTTTGTGTTTTGGGTTTGTTTGCGGTAGGTACAACCATAGTGTTTTTTGCGTGAATATTTGGTTAAAGTACAGCGGTTAAACACCTTCTTAGAGACCGAGAGGGGATAAGAAGTTAGGGCCGTCTCATTACCTTTGCATGCTAGAATTAGGATTGCGCGAGAGCGAGTTCGTTTCTTGTCCGATTTAGGTGTTTTGAGCGACTAGTTGATCTATTTTGGTTTAAGTTAAATTGTTCCTCTATCCTTGTTTGTGTAGTATTCATTACCATTAGGGTCGAGTGTTGGAGAGACCGAGAGGTGAGTCAACATTAGAACATGTTAACAATTATTTTCCGGTTTGGTCGTTTTAGCCGATTAACAGTAGTTAAGGTTTGTTGAGTGAGACCAAGAGGTAATCTAGTGAGCCTGAGCGATCCTTAGTCGTGTCATCTTTAGGAACCGGTGTCTTGATATCATCCAATCCATTTGCTTGTTAGACCTACAATTTGATTCATGCCTAGGTAGACGTTTTTCTCCATCCAAAGTCAACACAGTTAGTTTTCCGTTAAGTTTTCTATTTTGGTAACTTTTGTCAGTTAGTCCAGTTAAAATATTTTAAAAAGAAAAAAAAATTAAAAATCAAAAGCAATTAAATATTATTCTTGGGTAGGTCTTGTCTAGGGTTAGTGATCATTAGCGTTTATACATTTCCTCGTGTTCGATACTCGGACTTCCAAGGTCTATACTACTTGCGACCGGTACACTTGCCTATTGTGTGTGGTTAGGATTTTCGTTTTAAATTTAAAGCTTAGTTGTGAGGGTCATCCATTGTTATAGACATATCATCCGACGCACACCAGAGAACTCAAACCGATTGAGTACTCTAAACTTTGTTATATTCAAAGATAACATAATATAATTTTCGGGACATATTCTTATGTTAGCAGAGAAATCTATCTCATGGAGGAGTCATAATGAACAGATAACAACCTAAATTTTAATGACATATTATGTTGATTAAATCACAACACCATTGTCAATAAATGTTGTTGAAAATTTATCACTGGGCTCATAAGCTTATTAACTCCATATAAATTACATATTGAAGACTTAGTGTGATAAAGTCAGCTGCCACGTTTCTCAAACCGTAACTGTTCGAGAGGTGCTGCATTAAATTCGATATGAAATAAATTATGCGTTCATAAACGAATTAAAGAAACTAAATTCTCATATTGAATACATTCATGATATGCTTAAGGATCCTATAATTAAAAGTCTATCACCCGTAAGTCTTATGTAAGCGCTTAATAACTAAGACGGAATAACTAATGACCATGTATAATAGTATATTGTTATATGAATGATTAATTATCAATGACTAATTATTAATTTTTCCTTATCAGTTTTGATATTATATATCTCTTAGTATATTTTGCATGCGTAATGGCTTAGTATACAAATCAAATATTTGAAGGGCTTACTTATAAATTTTAATCATAACTACTTAGGTTTTATACAAGGACTGCAATATGATTAATGGGGGTCTTGAGCTGATGTTCAATTCAAAGACTGTATTTCTCTGCTCCAGTTTGAGTTAAAACTAAAATGAATATTAAAATCTACAGACTAATCTAACACTCAAAATAAATGATTGTTCGGCCAAGTGGGAGAATGTAAGAATAAATATATGAAAATATATATTTATATATGGCCATAAATATCAATTATATAATAATAGATCAAAATAATTAAATATACTTTATTATTACATTAGCTAGGTAATTATTGATGGACCATATCACCCTTACTTGATAATCAAGGGTTTCCCCTTTGATGTATATAAATATATGGAGAGGCTAATTAACATCATAAGGCATAACCCTAACACAAACATTAAAAATTCATGACCCCACTCTCTCAATATTTTTCCGGTTTCCCAAGAACCCTAATCCCTATCACTAAAATACATCATAAAGGGGAACTCGACCAAACTAACTATCATGTCATCTGGATCATTCTTATTATCCGTGCCTACTCTCTCTACTGTAACATGTATGCTTTAGTTATAGGTTTATCATAATATTAATGTTTCCCATTATCAAATTGAAGAACTAATCAACAACCATAACCGTAGATGGCAGCAACAGCCCAAAATCGATAACCTATGGGACTTTTACTAATACTTATGTTGAGAGTGCGGCGAGTGACGGGAGTTTTGAAAACGATAAAGGTGTCAGGATATGTAGGCTTGAGACGGTGTTGGGGATTTAATAATCCATGATTATCATCTTTCAAAATCACCGGCTATAATGGGGTGCGGTTATGTAAGTTTCGTAAGGAAAGTTGGGATTGTCAGATTTATTTAATTTGCTATCCTCATTATTAAAAAAATAATAAAAAAAATTAGCAAAGGAAACCTTCTAGCACCATATGTGCACGGATACGGTCAAAACTCACTTAGCACCATATTCTTAAAAATCTGTAAATCCTAAAATAAAAACCATTTATTGCATTAAACATTGGGCCATTTAATTTAATAAGAGTTAAATTCTTGTCTTTCACGATGGTAAACGGGTCCATTCGAAAGGAGGGAGTTTTCTAATTTAACTTATGAAAAATAGTAAATTGAACCAATAGTAAGGGGTCATGTGTTAAAAAGATCTTGTTTTAATAGTATAAGTAAATTATTTACTTTTGAATTTTTTAATTTTCAAGAAAATTTGAGAAGCCTTAGGCTGTTTGGAAACTATAGTGATGGACCAATAAGAATATACCATTTGTGTAAAAAAAACTTTTTGCCTTAATAGTATAGATAGATTGTAAATTCTAGAGTGTATTAAAGTACTAAAACATTATATAAGTTCTTTCGCGTGTGTATGGTGTTGTGACGCAAGAAAATGCTTCTAGGCAGATATGGATCATTCGTGGTTTATACACATTATATAGTGTGGATTATTTACATAATATAGCGTTTTGAGTGTTAGCGGTCATTTGGATTTCAATTTTTTGAATTTATAAATGTGTTCATGAACTTTCTTATTGATCGGGAAGTTTGTATAAGTAATCTGGTAATTCCCTAAATTACCTAATGCATAATAACGACATGCATATATGGTTTTGTTAGACGTGTTGTATGACCTAAATAATGCAAGTTAAGCCAATATGACATTATGAAATGAAAACAAGTTTAGGGTATCTATGAATATTGACCAGAAAGTGTTGGTTGTCGTTTATTTAAACCTTGTTACTCATTATTATTTCATAATTAATCTCCAGCCAGAAATGATTATTATCTATAATCATCACCACTTGACATGTTTCGCGTTGGAACATTTAACTATTAAACAATCTTTACTTTGTTGTTGCTCTTGGTGTAACCTTTTATTCTACCTTGGTGGTAGTATCCCTAAATGTTGTTACTTGAACCCACTATTTCCAGCATCTTCCCTAATTATGTATAACTCAACTCAGGTATTTATTAATGTATACAATATCTACCATTTACGGCACTTATGATCCTTCATTAAATTCGCGTAACTTGTATACCTTCTATAAAACGGTACGGGGCTTATGAATAACATTATCCAAAAGGTATACACTATGACACCCTACTTCAATAATTGGGTAACGGTCCCAATTAAACATAACTTTATTTAACTGAAGATAGTTTCACAAGATAACGTTTGGTACTCCAAAGTCTAATTATATAACCCGATTTACAAACTATAATTTCCCAAGTCTACTACATTTAGTTAAGTCTTCAACAAAAATACCCAAGTTTTTTATTTGAAAAAAAAAATATTAGTCTTTGTTTAAACATTTGTTCCGAGATCTTGACCATGAGGAACCCGACACTGCTGAGTGTGTGTCCGCCTAACGTGCCGAGCACTTGATAATTAATCACCATCTTTTTCATGAACAATTTCTACGGAATACAAACCCACGAGTTAATATTATAATGTGTAAGAATCATAGCAAAAATATGCGCATCAAAACAACGTTAAAAAAATGCAACAAACACTAGTCAAGTATGATTCATGAAAATCAGAGAACCATTCAAACGTGTCACTATACATTATAATTAATCTCGTTTGAACCCATACTTCAAGTACATGCTTCTATACATTTTAAAACACATGAGATACATTATTTAACACCTAATTCTCTTATTTATTTCTACGCCATTGACCTGAAAGTTCATGATAATATCATCTATGCATAAAAGTTACTACGAATAGTAACTTACTCTATATATTTCACACATAGGTGAACTTAAAAAAAAAATCTTGTTGGGTTTTATATTTTAGACCGACGCATCGAATCATTACTCGTTTATAATAAATATTAATTGCAAGTCGAAAAGAAAAAATAACGAGTAATTGAAGCATGTTCGGGTGAATTATTATTTTTATATTATTTGTTTGGTCTTATCCAATAGGCGGATGGAGTGAAGACCAAGGCACAAGACCACTATAAATAGACGATTAGGTCATGTGTTTCATTTTGTGTGATATTTTAATGTATTGAGAGTTTCCACTCGGGAAAGAGCTCTTCTCGGGTGGCGAGCGTTTATGATTATGTATGTATGTATATATGTGTATATGAGTGTTCTTTGTGACAATCTTTAGATTAATGAAATCATACTACTACATCTATCTATTTGTGTTTCGATTACAATTGTTCATCCTATTATTGATTGTTAATCAAAACAAACTCTCCACATCCGTCCATAGATCTTTCAAGAGTGAATACATGTTGTTGATTCAATCCTTTTGCATGGATTTGGATGAAGTTTGATGATTCGAATATGACTTATTTGAAATGATGCTTGAGTTGATGATTAGTTCGGAGATTCAGCATCAATTTCACGTTTATATGTTCAAATTCGTCCCGATCTACATTTTTCGGTTCGTTTAAACTCAAATTCGTTAATATTTGATCTGAAAGTTTGATGAGATTGATGATAAATTGGTGTTAGAATGCTGATTTCGTGATGATTTGATGAGATTTCAATGATTAATTTCGTTTATCAAGGGTTTAATTTCATATTTGAGGTTTTAGGTCAAAATTGGGGGAAATCAAAACCATTTGTTTAGGGCAATTTGATGATTTGTTTCTGGTTCGTATGATGTTTATGGTGTGCTATGGATGATTATTTCATGATTTGGAAGATTTATTTCATCCAACACGAGCAGTGGCTGGAATATGTGTTCGATATTGTTTATTATTGCTACTGCTAAGTGTTCTCGAGGTTTTAGTAAGAAGTTGCTAACAGTTGTTCATGAGGTGTTACTGTTTAAGTGGTTAAATAGTTGTTTGTTGCTGCTGACATGATTATAATGCACGACCAGCTGCTGCACATTAGTTTTTCACGAACCCTTGCAGCATATCACGAGCGGTTTGCAGCTGAACAATTTTATTAAGGACATATCAGTATTTTCTGCTGATGATACATGATTGTGCAGCAGATACAAGATGTAATGCTGATATTACAAGTGGTTGCTGCAGCATGGGTTGTTTGAACAAGTTGCTACTGATATGTTGCAGTTCATGAGAAATTGCTGCTGATAATTTGCTGTTAACGGGCCAAAATTGTTGTTAAGTGCTGTTAATGTGCTGAAAGTTACTGTTAAAAGTGCTATTAACGTGCTAAAAATTGCTGTTAAAAGTGCTGTTAACTTGCTAAAAATTGCTGTTAAAAGTGAAGTTAACGTGCTGAAAATTGCTATTAAAATGTGTTGATTAAAACATGCTGTTAACGAGCTAATTGTTTGCTGATTATAAAGTGTTGTTAACGAGATGTTGATGCTGTTGATTTTGGTGCTGAAAATGCTTACTTTAGTGCTGAAATTGATGATTTTGAAGCTGAAACGAGTAGTATGTGTGCAGAAAAAGTTAAGTTTTTACCCCGAGCATATCCTTGGTTATCCCAAAATAATCTATCTTTTGGTCTCGAGCACACCTTGTTTATTCGAGCAAACCTTCTCCGAGCATACTTTGTGTTGTAATGAACAGTTAGAATTTAATATTCTAAACTTACATGATCCTATGAAAAGAAAAAATTCAAGTCCATGTCTCGGGCACACCTTTGCTCTCAAGCATGCTCGAAAGAAAGATGAATGATTAAATCACTAGAATATCTTTTATCTCGACCACACTTCTAGGCACGGGCATATGTTAATAATTGAGCATGCTTGAGAAGGGATTTAAAGGAAATATGTATGCTCGTGAACAGAAAGTTTGTGTTTATGAATAAATTACAAGTTTTTGAAGAGAATTTTGGATTTTTGATTGAGTTGACTTTCTAAAGGCAAACGGGCCAAGATGGAGAAAAGATTTAATATTGGCTTTTCTGTTGACTTTTTGACCATGTGCTCTTAACGAAAAAATGTTTGTCCAAGTTTGAGTGACTGTTTGGAAGTGACTTTTCTGGTCAACTCACCTGTTGACCGTGTTGGGTCAACAAGGGGCATTTTGGTTATTTTTTAAAATTTTTGAGCAAAAATTGGGCAAAATTCACCAAAACTTCACGACTTCAACAAGGTGCTTACAAGATCAAGATGGTTGATTTTTCCGGATCATTCATGAGTTGACCAAGTCAAATGTCAACTATCAACCACAAAGGTATCGGTTTATTTCATTTATTTTGGATTTCATCAACAATTCTTGATAGGGATGGTCAAGATTATTGAAATTGAAGAGTTTCATGTTTTCACCTGCACTTGATTTGAAGACACATTCATTAAAGATAATTGCAACGCAATTGGGCGAGAAAAACTCTATAAATTTCATTGAAAATTGTTAGCTTCAAATCAAGTGAAAGACTCATGTAAAGGAAAATATGATCAAGATCGATTCACAATTTGATTTTCTTCAAAGATGTTTATTGGTTTATGAGTTCTCGGATTTCCTAGTATGTGCAAATAGTTGGAATCTCTTCCTAAGAAAAGAAGTCACTTGAAATTTAAGAACGGGTTATAGTTTGATTCCGAATTCGGTTCTTAATTCGGGAAAGGTTTGAAGGGAGTTTGCAAAGAAAGAAACGCGCTTTTGAAGAAAGTTGGATTATTTGATCATCATACCGAGTTGATTTCCTTTTGTGTTGATCGATTGACACGATTCCGATTATTGGAGTTTGAAGCCTCGTTCTTATGCCCATACAACTATATCCAATTGAGATAAAAGAGAAGATGGTCTAAATGGACAACGGGAAATGCTTATTGTGAGGGGGAGAATTTCAATGAAAGGCGTCGGGTTATGAGGTGATCGTGAAAATGATTCGATAGCATCAGTCTAAGGGGGGGGGGGGGATTGTTGAGTTTTATATTTTAGACCGACACATCGAATCATTACTCGTTTATAATAAATATTAACTGGAAGTCAAAAAGAAAAAATAACGAGTAAATAATGAAGCATGTTCGGGTGAATTATTATTTTTATATTATTTCTTTGGTCTTATCCAATAGGAGGATGGAGTGAAGGCCAAGGCACAAGACCGCTATAAATAGACGATTAGGTCATGTGTTTCATTATGTGTGATATTTTAATGTATTGAGAGTTTTCACCCGAGGAAGAGCTCTCCCCGGGTGGCGAGCGTTTATGATTATGTATGTATGTGTGCATGTATGTATATATGTATGTATGTATGTATGATTGTATGTATGTATGTATGAGTGTTCTTTGTGACAATCTTTTTATTAATGAAATCTTACTACTACATCTATCTATTTGTGTTTCGGTTACAATTGTTCATCCTATTATTGATTGTTAATCGAATCAAACTCTCCACATCCGTCCATAGATCTTTCAAGAGTGAATACATGCTGTTGATTCAATCCTAACTCAGATTCGAGCTCCTCCGTTAATACCAACTATTCGCGCTTCCGCACCAAGGCTCGATTCTCACAAATCTTAAAAATTCCTCTACTAGGTGATTAAAGCTGAAATATCTATATAATGCACACTTAGGATTACTTTTAAAAGATGTGTACCTTTAGATGACGAAAGAGTATTCACTTGATGACCCTCGACTTTGATGGCTTACTTACCTAAACATTCATCAATTAGATCATTAGTTCATCATCTCATACTTTTATACACCTTATTGATTGCCACAAAAATGAAGCACCAAAATTTCTGTTTGGTATATGATTGAATTTCAAATCGGTAATCTTTGACTTTGCTAAAAGTCAACCAAACACTCATCATCGTCAATTTAGCCAAATCATATAATAATTTATATGTAACGTCTTTACATAAATTCTTATCATATGCATAGCACAACAAATGGCTTCCATTTCCAATACTATCCTACATTCTTCATGTTTATCAAGTTTTGTAAGGCCCCAATCTCGGCAACCTACATTTGGTGTTGGATTTACTAATAAACACAGTTCTAACTATCAGAGTTAATTGAAATTTTTCTGGAATATTAAAAGCCAACCAATTATTAAAAATCATAAAATACATGTCTTAAAACATCATAAATAGTCTCATCAATTAACATAAAAACGACACTTGATTATTCCTTTATTTGATGCCAGTGTTTCTCCCTGAATGCCATGTGTCCCACCTCAAGCTACACGTCTCATCCTATTCAACTGCGTGCATATTAAAAGTCAGCTACGCTGGGTGAGTTCTAGTTTAACAATTCTCAGGTTACTCTTACACATTTATCTTGCATATTCGTATTCGTAGATACTATTCTTACTGTTATTCTGTATTTGTTCTCTTTTGTCTTACAAACACCTTGTTTTATTCTTTCATATACATATATTTATTCTTACACATTCTACCATTTTCATACAAAGATTACTTTGTACTATTCTTGCATATATAATTATTCTTACACTTTCTTACATATCATACAATTATTCTTACATTATTACACAGACATTATAAGGGTCTATCACTTGACCTCTTTCACAGATATTACAAGGGCCTGCCACCCGACCTCTTGCACATATATTATAAGGCTCTGTCTCCCGACCTCTTGCACATATATTATAAGGCTCTGTCTCCCGACCTCTTGCACAGATATTATATGGGTCTGCCACCCGACCTCTTACACCGATATCATAAAGTCGGCCACTCTATTCTTGCCCAAATATTAGAAGGGCCTGCCACCTTCACTCTTACATTTGCACAGATATTATAAGGGTCTGTCGTCCGACCTCTTGCACAGATATTATAAGGGTCTGCCACCCGACCTCTTGCATAGATATTATAAGGGTCTGTCGCCCGAACTCTTACACAAATATTATATGGGTCTGTAACCCGACCTATTGCACCGATATCATAGAGTTGGCCACTCTATTCTTGCCCAGGTATTAGAAGGGCCTGTCACCCTGACTCTTACATTACATTCTTACTTCAGTCTTACAATAAAATTTAATAAGCAAACTAAACACATATGAGTTCTTACAAACATTCTTTCATTCTTGCAATAGTTATTCATATTCATCATATATGTATATATAATTATATATTTATAGTCTTACAAATATGCACACAGCCCCAAAAACAGTTTCAAAGAGAAATGGGGCTAGAACTTATCTGGAGTTGGTTCCTTTCTGAGTTTATGGTCACACCTATTTTCAACTGAGCACGACTAACTGTTTAACAAGTTACAAGCATCAATCATTTGGTTCTAACTATCTTGCACTTCTAAGTTAGTAAAACCCTTAACGAACCCGGGGGGGGGGGGGGGGAATTCCGGGTCAAAATCACATTCTACTTGACTTGACCAGATGAGTTGAGTTGCCCGACTCGGCTCAATTAGTCGACTTCTCGGCTCAGCCTCAGCTCGAATTGAGTCGAGTCAATTCTTTTGAGTCGGCTCAATTAGAGTCGAGTCGACTTGCTCGAAACGACCCAATTGAGCCGAGTCGACTTGATCGACGCGGCTCGTTTCTCTAAGTCCTTCCATCCAATCACTTTAAACGTCTTGTTACACCCGTTTTACAGCTGGAACGAGCTTCGGGTCGTAACAACTCCATTCCTCGCTTGTTCGAACCGCCTAAACCCAAGTAACTTGCTTGCCTTAGTCATTGCATCTTAACACAAACCGACATCAAAAACCTAATATTTAATCTAAAGCATACTTTTCTAGAACTTGGTAAGGTTTGGATCTTGGACCTCTCGTGAATCTAGATGTGTTTTTGTTGCTTGAACAAAAATCAACTTGTTTCTCTTCAATCTTGAATGAATGAGGGAGGAAGAGAGTTTGTGTGTGTGTTTAGAGTGTGTGTATTGTGGTAGAGAATGATGATATGAGAATGTTAGTGTATTGAGGAGGTTTAAAGAGTTTAAATACTCCAAGCCCATTTACCTTAGGCCCGTAACTATTCTCAAGTCTATACACTAATCCTAAGCCTACCACTTAGCCCCATTATTATTTAACAGATTTAAATAATGATACACATTAAATAACAAAACATCTTTTATTTAGTAATCTCGAAAGACGGATGTTACAAGTTTATATTTTTCTAACCAACACAAGGTGTCACACCCTAACCTATGGCGGAATGTTAGGGCACGAACCATTGGTTCACAGCTCACAAGAAACTATCATCCAATTTATGACAATATCTAACTTATTTATTTCAAATCTCAAATCAAGTGCACAATGTTTCAACAATTACAAAACAATCCCAAAAGAAAACAATTATTCTCAATACAAGTAATCCAACTTAAATAATCCATAGCACTTTATCTTTTCATATGAATAGCCTATAGTCTTCTCTTAATGATCTTCACATTTGCTTCACAACGCATGATAGCCTGCAATATGCGTTATAAAATATATATGTTTGTCAGCACGAGGTTGAGTAAGTAATCACCATTTTTTGACAAACTATAATATATGAGAAAAACTGTAAATCCATAGTGTGTGTATCAACAATTAAATAATGAGCAAATTATTGGTGTCAGTTAACCATTGTCTTGCGAATTGGGCTTTGGTTACTAAGATGAAATAAATACAAATAATGGTGTCAGTTGACCATTGCCTTCCGAATTGGGCTTTGGCTACTAAGACGACGTCTGATCATACTTACTGCGATATATGATGATGGACCTCTCTGAAGGCGATAAAATAAACAAGTAAGCAAGTAGCATTTAATTGTTCAACACAACAAGTCATGATTTGCTATTTTAAATGAAATAAATGAATTGAGATACTAATATGTTTAATAGAATATGGTATTGATGTGCGTCGGATAACCCTCACAACTAAGCTTTAATATTAAAACGAAAATCCTAAAACCACACACAACCGACAAGTGTACCGATCGCAAGTAGTATAGACCTAGGAAGTCCGAGTATCGAACACGTGGACATGTTAGAACGCTAATGATCACTAACCCTAGACAAGACCTACCTAAGAATAATATTTAATTGATTTTTGATTTTTTAATTACTTAACAGGACTAACTAACAAAAGTTACCTAAAATAGAAAACTTAACGACAAACTAACTGTGTTAACTTTGGATGTAGATAAACGTCTACCTAGGTCTGAATCAAACTGTAGTCCTAACAAGCTAATGGATTGGATGATATCTAGACACCAGTCCCTAAAGATGACACGACTAAGGATCGCTCGGGATCACTGGATCACCTCTCGGTCTCACTCAATAAACCCTAACTACTCAAAATCGGCTAAAACGACCAAACCGGGAAACAATTGCTAACGTGTTCTAATGTTGACTCAACTCCTGGTCTCACCAACACTCGACCCTAATGGCAATGAATACTACACAACCAAGGATAGAGGAACAATTCAACTTAAACAAAAATAGATCAACTAATCGCTCAAAATACCTAAACCTGACAAGAAACGAACTCGCTCTCGTGCAATCCTTATTCTAGCATGCAAAGGTAATGAGACGACCCTAACTTCTTATCACCTCCCGGTCCCTAAGAAGGTGTCTAACCGCTGTACATTAACCACAAATTCATGCAACAAAACCCAACGGTTGTTCCTACCGCAAACAAACCCTAAACACAAAGTGTAGAATCAAACAAGCACCGATCAATCAATACAAAACTAATAAATCAACGCAAGGAGTTTATGCAATGAATTACCAAAATTTCCAGCCCTTAAACACAACCTATTTCATGTCTAAATCAAACTTTACAATAACAATTAAAGTCTATCAATCAAACAATCCAGTAAGCTCATCAAACACTAGCAATAATCATCATTCCTAGGTAGAACTAACAAGTTTAGCCTTTAATCATATTTGGACAGCAGCATATACTCAATAAAAACATCATGTAACTCATCTCAATAATCAATTCAAGCATTCCATGATCAATACAAATCATAAACAATTCAATCTCTCAAGTAATTGCAAAACAATTCAACAATTAAGCAAGAAACTCAAAGTATATGAAAAATGAAAAAGATGTAAGGATATGAGGTTGATTCCGGACTGTTCTTGGCTGCAATAATCGACAGTAAATGATCCTAAGACTTGTCCTTGCCTTCTTCTTCCTTCCCTAGCCGCCAAAAGATCCAAACCCTAGCACAAAAATCTTTTTTCTCTTCCTTGGCTGCTGCTCAATCTGCGATCGGACCAGGCGGCCCCTCCTTAGGTTTTTTTTTCTTTTTTATTCTAATATTAACAGGAGGCTTAGGCTTTTCCATGATGTAAACGGGCCGGGCTTTGAGTCTTGTCTTGAAATTGTATGCGTAAAAGACCCGTAAGATCCTTGAAAAGTCCGGTTTTTCTTCCTTTCCACCCTTTGTCTACAAGATAACCAAAACTATGTAAAACCTATATAAAACAAGTTAAATTACATAAAATATAATATAATAACGTGGATAAAAGGTGAAAATACATGTGTTTTACAACATATCAAATATCCCCATACTTAAGACTTTTTCGTCCCTAAAAAAGAATACTACACCGGATCATAACCGAGTTAAACCGACCACTCTTGGTTTTATTTATTTATTATTATTATTATTAATATATTTTTTTCTTTTTAAAGTATTAGAACAAGTGACCCGTTACCCAAATATTTCTTCCAACTTTCACCTAAGCTAGATCAGGTCGATTGCCAGTGTTGCTATCCACTTAAACCCATGCCTGTAATACTTATAGAGGCAAATAAGGCGTGACAATTTTATTAGTTTGTATGAGTAAGTGGAACCCACACCTAAAGGCCCTGCTGCCACTTCACCAATTCCATTATGGTTTTACCGGGCCGAGTCACCCCAACTTGACTTAAACCTATTGTCACATGATTAGATAATTTCGACTCATATACAAACTATAAACTCTAGCTCTCTTTCAAGTGCACGCAATTACAAATGCATTCTCACTCTTTTTTTTTCTCCGCCTTTTGGCTTTTTGCATTTTTTTTGATACTCATAGTACATAGCTTTGCATGAATTGAAACAAATACAAAGGATAAAACAACTAATATACAGACGATCATGTGACTCAAGGCTTGAGTATGACCTGACTTTTCATTCCAGTCCTGTCACGAGTTTAGTTAAACAAACAAAACCCCTAAGATGTTTCCCACTAAAGTCTGGCCATTTAAAAGGTTCAATTAGGTCAACAACCAAACCGCCATTTCATTATCAAAGGCTGAGCCTACCGACACATCGATTACTGAGTCTAAACCGTTCGGTTACCAAACACTACGTGCGGGTCTAATGGGCACTGTTCTTATATATATATATATATATATATATATGAAAAACACCAAGAAGTTATAAAACAAACACGACTCGATAATAATATCATTTCCTGTTTAACGTAGAGAAAACATGTTTCAAGGGACAATTTTTTTCAAAATTTTCAAATATATATATATTTTTTTCAAATATTTTCTACAACTAAGTAAAATAAACCCCATCCCCACACTTAGAACGAAATCGTCCTCGATGAGTACAAGGAAAAGGAATAAAATAAAATATAAATAAAACAGAAAGTAAAAATATAGTATACAAGACTAAAACAAAGAACGGGTTACTCCCCTGGTTTGTGTGTCGAATCTTCAACAGCTGAGTAGTAACCAAGCGACTGTATAGTATTTCATTCGCGGCCGCAACCTCTGGAGAACCTGTTCCAAAACGCCATCGTAGCTACCATGCGCATTATATAACCTGCAAAACTCAAACTTGCTCACATGTAGCGGCATACAACACAGAAAACAAAAACATAAAGAAATAAACATATTTTTGTGTTTTTGGCTTTTATAATTTTTTATTTATTTATTTATTTTTTATATTTTTTATTATTATTTTTTTTATTTTGTATTTTTTTTTATTTATTTTTATAATAGAACACCCCTTAAATCGACCGACTCGAATAAAGATTGAGTACGAGCGGTTTCATCTTGGAACATCCTGAAATAGACAAAACAAATAAAATAGATAGCACAAACATATAACAAAAATACAAACTCTACAACTCGGGCAGTCTCCCGAGTGGTGCATCCATCACGTCTACGTCTCGGAGAGCGAGTCAAGGTAGAATACCTAAACCGTCTGATTAGTCATCGGCTCACCAATGTGGTGCTTCAGTGACATACAGGAGAACCTCAGTAATCGTAAACGGACCTGACCAACGGGATCCGATGACTAATCTCAACAGTGACATACAGGAGAACCTCAGTAATCGTAAACGGACCTGACCAACGGGATCCCAACTTTCCCGGGAATAACCTCAACCGGGAATTATAAGATAAGACCACATCCCCACACTTAAACTGCTTATTACCCTTCAACTTACGATCCTGCAGTTCCTTCGCCCACTGCTTATAACGATATGAATGCGCGTAAGTATGGTCCCGTAACTCCTCCAACTGATGAAAACGATGATCTCCGGTAGATAACTCAGAATCAAGGGAGGACGACTCAGTGTCAACATCAAAGGGTTGTTTAGTTAAGGCGACCATCTCAACCTCTGGAGTCTCCCTATTAAAAATTTGGGTGTCTGAGGCGGAGCCTCCACAGAGATCACTGGAAAACTCCCCCACATGAGTCATGATCGTATCAATGAAGTATAGGGAGTCATCAGACGATTTGGGATGCTTAGGTGACTGTCGAACATCAAACATGACGTTCTCATCCCCGACTCGAAGAATCAGTTTGCCATCGCGAACGTCGATCAACGCATGCGCGGTGGCTAGAAAAGGTCTTCCCAGAATGAGTGGAACATTATCATCCTCATTCATATCAAGAATAACGAAGTCCACCGAGAAGATGAACTTACCAATGCGAACGAGCATGTTCTCAACAATCCATTCGGATACTTCACAGAACGATCAGCAAGCTGGATACTCATCCTGGTAGGCCTCAGTTCGCCTATGCCCAGCTTGCTGTACATGGAATACGGCATAAGATTAATACTGGCCCCAAGGTCGGCCAGCGCATGAATCACCGTATCATCACTCAAGATGCAGGGAATTGTGAAACTCCCTAGATCGGCCATCTTCTCTGGTAACTTCCTCTGTAAGACAGCAAAACAACTAGCACTCAAAGGGATGGAAGCGACCTCAGCTAACTTCTCCTTATTCGAGAGAATATCCTTAAAGAACTTCGCATGTTTAGGCATCTGATTCAGTGCCTCAAGAAATGGAATATTAAGGTAAAGCTACTTCAAAAGATTAAGGAATTTGGAGTTCTGCTTCTCCTCTCTATCTCTGCAGAGTCTCCCGAGGTATGGCACTCAAGGTTTGTAGACTCTCGGTGGCTCGATCGGTAACTGTTGTCTCTCGGCCTGTGCTGAACTTCCTGGGCTACTCCTCTGATGCACCTGGGCCGGCGGAGACTCCATTTGAATCTCCACATCCACCTGCTCCTCTCCATCAACTGCAGGCTGCTCGACAACTCCTCGTCTGGGCCTCTCCTGAATCACGAGCTTGTCTCGTGCCCCTGCACCGCGCCTAGTAATCACAGCTTTCACGAATCTTTCAGGTTTTGCTCGGTAGTACTCGGAAGTGTACCCGGCGGCCTCTCATTTAAACGACTAGCTATCTCTCCCATCTGCCGCTCTAGATTCTGAATCGATGCTCCCTGATTTTTCATGAAGGTTTTGTGCTCACGGAATTTCTCTTGGGTTTCTTTATAACAAGAATCCTCTCGTGTCATGAGCTGGGATAGCATCTGTATCTGCTGTGCCATCATCTCCTCTAAGGTGGGCTTCTTCTCTTCACTGCTCGCTCCTTCAACCGCATCCTGGAATAGACTCTACCGCTGCTGAAAACTGGACTGATTGCCGCCCCTCCAGTTGTAGTTCTGATTGCCTCTCCAACCCGAATTATAAGAATTGAAAGAATTTTGATTTTGGGTTGGATTGCCTATGAAGTCTACCGCCTCCTCCTGCGAACTGACTGGGCACTGAACGGTATCATGCCCTCCTCTGCATATCTCACACAACTTGCTCTTCGTCTGCAAGTCCTTCATGATCTTCGCCAACGCCTCCGCCTGTGCTATAAGAGCGGTGCTCGTGTCCACCGAATGCATGCCGCGTGATATGGAATCGATGGTCTTACCAGCCTTGGCGGGCGGTCTCTGGTATCCACTCATAGCTAACCCGTTAAGCAAAGCGATACACTTATCCGGGTCCTTCGTTGTCAGCAAATTTCCTCCCGCCGCCGTGTCAAGCATGTTCTGTGTCACGTACGTCACTCCATTATAGAACTTCTCGACAACCGCCCAATCTTGCAAGCCGTGGTTCGGGCACAACGATAAAAGATTTTTGAAACGCTCCCATGCCTCGTAGAAACTCACGGTGTCCTCCATCTGAAAAGAATGAATCTGATTACGTAGACGAGCGGCCTTAGCCGGAGGATCGTATTTCTCAAGAAATTGGATCTGCATGGCAGCCCAAGTAGCTATGGAGCCCTGTGGGAGGGACTCGAGCTACAGACTCGCTTTATCGATGAGCGAGAATGGAAAAACACGGAGTTTCATGGCGTCTTCGGATACGCCGGCAAGATGGAAAGTGTCGCAGATACGTGCGATACGAGTGAGATGATGATGCGGGTTTTCGTGAAGTAATCCGTGGAACTGAGCAGAATGAGAAATGGTGTTCGGAATATTCGACGGAATCTGCCAGTTCGCGTTAACTCCAATGGCGGGTGGTGCGATGCTGGATCTCGCGCCAGCATTGGCCGGTCGGGCCCGATCTGCAACTGTCCTCCTTGGTGGTGGATTGTCGCCCATGATCTTATCCCTATCGTCAGAGTCAACGGAGGAAGTAGTGGAAAATGGTGAAACGGCACGACGTCTCTCACGAAACTCTCTCTCTGGCTCGGGAAATGCTTTAGTGTCGGGTGGTCCTCGAGATCGAGTCTGTCGCTTAAAACTATAATTAGAAATAAAATTAGTTAAACTATTCTAACAAATAAGCAAAACAAAACAAAAATAATTACAAGTAGCAGAAAAGGTAAATCCTAACTCGAGTCGCTCTCAAAACGCCTAAAACCTTGTCCCCGGCAACGGTGCCAAAAACTTGATGTGCGTCGGATAACCCTCACAACTAAGCTTTAATATTAAAATGAAAATCCTAAAACCACACACAACCGGCAAGTGTACCGATCGCAAGTAGTATAGACCTAGGAAGTCCGAGTATCGAACACGTGGACACGTCAGAACGCTAATGATCACTAACCCTAGACAAGACCTACCTAAGAATAATTTTTAATTGATTTTTGATTTTTTAATTACTTAACTGGACTAACTAACAAAAGTCACCTAAAGAGAAAACTTAACGACAAACTAACTGTGTTAACTTTGGATGTAGATAAACGTCTACCTAGGTCTGATTCAAACTGTAGGCCTAAACCCTAACTACTCAAAATCGGATAAAACGACCAAACCGGGAAACAATTGCTAACGTGTTCTAACGTTGACTCACCTCTCGGTCTCCCCAACACTCGACCCTAATGGCAATGAATACTACACAACCAAGGATAGAGGAACAATTCAACTTAAACCAAAATAGATCAACTAATCGCTTAAAACACCTAAACCTGAAAAAAACGAACTCGCTCTCGCGCAATCCTTATTCTAGCATGCAAAGGTAATTAGACGACCCTAACTACTTATCACCTCCCGGTCTTTAAGAAGGTGTCTAAGCGCTGTACTTTAACCACAAATTCATGCATCAAAACCCTACGGTTGTTCCTACCGCAAACAAACCCTAAACACAAAGTCTAGAATCAAACAAGCACCGATTAATCAATACAAAACTAATCAATCAACGCAAGGAGTTTATGCAATGAATTTCCAAAATTTCCAGCCCTTAAACACAACCTATTTTATGTCTAAATCAAACTTTACAATAAAAATTAAAGTCTATCAATCAAACAATCCAATAAGCTCATCAAACACTAACAATAATCATCATTCCTAGGTAGAACTAACAAGTTTAATCGTATTTGGACAGAAGCATATACTCAATAAAAAATCATATAACTCATCTCAATAATCAATTCAAGCATTCAATGATCAATACAAATCATAAACAATTTAATCTCTCAAGTAATTGCAAAACAATTCAACAATTAAGCATGAAACTCAAAGTGTATGAACAATGAAAAAGATGTAAGGATATGACGTTGATTCCGGGTTGTTCTTGGCTGCAATAATCGAAGGTAAATGATCCCGAGACTTGTCCTTACCTTCTTCTTCCTTCCCTAGCAGCCAAAAGATCCAAACCCTAGCACGAAAAACTTTTTTCTCTTCCTTTGCTACTGCTCAATCTGCGATCGGACCAGGGGGTCCCTCCTTATGGTTTTTTTTTTTCTTTTTTATTCTAATATTAACAAGAGGTTTGGGCTTTTCAATGATGTAAACGGGCCGGGCTTTGAGTCTTGTCTTGAAATTGTATGCGTAAAAGACCCGTAAGCTCCTCGAAAAGTCCGGTTTTCTTCCTTTCCACCCTTTGCCTACAAGATAATCAAAACTATGTAAAACCTATATAAAACAAGTTAAAATACATAAAATATAATATAATAACGTGGATAAAAGGTGCGGAAAATACGTGTGTTTTACAACACATCAGGTATGCATAAAGTCTCCAAAACAATTGTTAAAATGTAAGACCCCGAATCTCGGAAATCCTATAGTTGGTATTCATACAAAATACTTAAACTCAAAAACAGCTCATTCCATTAAAATAAACAATTCAGAGTATAAATCAGCAGAAAATCATAGTTATTAAAACAAGTTCCCAAAACCAAGTTTCAATGTATTTAGTAAATATTTAAAAGAACAGTGTTTATTAATAAAAATTCCGACTAAATATGTCCTCCACCGTCCAAGTAGCCTCGTGCATGTCCAAGCGGTAATGCATTCCCTTGTTAACCTGAAACTCACACTAACATGCACACAAAGTCAGCTTAAGCTGAGTGAGTTTTCAAGTTTTTAATAAATGACATCTATAATAATAATAATAATCATTCTAAGAGTTTTAAAATAAAACGGGATACAACAGTTAGGCCATCATCAACAATAAGTAATCATACTTATATATATATATATATATATATATATATATATATATATATAAACATCCATATAATTATATCCCTTTAGATATCATCCAAATAATAACATTAGGGTCGAGCACACGTATAACCCAAACACGTAACATCTCATCCAACGTATTCAAACACAAAGTAGGCATACGTAAACATCCTTAGTCGATAACGACTAATTAACATCGCTAATTATTAGCCATACAATAATATATGTACAAACATACAATAATATCATCCCAAGGCCAACCCTATACATGTAAGCCCATACAAAATAATTTAAACGATTCATTGAAAAAAATGACTTAGGTGTGCATGCTAGCCCAAAAACATAAAAAGAGTAAAAAGGGGCTTCATGAACTCAACTGACACAAGGCATAATTACTAACATTACTAACGACATCGAAAGGACTTGTTTATCCTACGAGACGTTCTAACATGGTTCGAGTTACCTAAAGCCTCGACCTCATTAAACACAATCATAACAGTCCCCGGGGCCATACATTCACCAACATGACCCTTAGATACTCCCGGGAACAAAGAATTCCCAAATTACCCCCGGAAGCACTTGGTGACACTAGCACGCGCGTTAAATAGTTGTTTAGGAGATTAACATCCAACTCAGCCCCGTGTGGACCCATTGTGATAATTTTACAACAAACGAGTCCACATGACGCTACACGAGTCGAATGGGTCGGTAATTCGCAAGTACAACGCACTAACTATTCAATAAACGCGAATACGCGTTGTACCGACCCATTTGAGTAACCGACAACAAATTCAGCCCCATTACTTATGAAAACAACTTTCCAACAGTCCGTACATCAAACCGAGGTCACTCGAACTGAATTGGTCGTTAATTACCTCAACCCTCGCGTTAAACGCAACAATCTACCATTCTAGCCAACCGAAAACTATCTTTCAAACTACAACTAGTTGACCAATCAAACGAACACCAATGTGCATAATTTTAAAGTATGTAATACTAGACATACCTAGGAAGATGTTGGTGCAAAAACCTCCACCAAAACATTCCAGGAATTGCTCAATTGGACAGCCACCCGGTTAGCTTAGAGCAAGCCGTTTATCGATCAATACGCGAGCTAGAATGACCAATTTAGGTGTAAAAGACTTGGGGAAACATGGGACTAACCTTCAATTGCAATTTTACACCCTAATCTTGGCTGCACAAAAGAAAATCGAAGGGTTTGGGGCTGGAGCAAGCTGCCGATAGGACATAAGAGGGAGGGGTTAGGGTTTTTTTGTTTATGATATAAAAATCTTACACTCTAGCCCCTCCAAATGGAAATAAGTAGGAACTTTGTGAAAAAGTTAATTAGTTTAACTTACAGGAATGACGCGAAGGCCCCCCGAGGAATGCCGGACATCTCCCGAGAAATATACATAATTTACAAGCTTTAATTCGATAAACCGGAAGTGACGGGCGTTACAAGTCCACCTCCCTTACAATGTGATTCGTCCCCGAATCCCGATGCGACAGTAACAACTACAGGTAGAGTTTCATCATCTCGTCTTTGGACTCCCAAGTAGCCTCGGAACCTCTACAGTGCCTCCACTGCACCTTCACCAGCCTAACCACATTATTCTCAAACGCCTTTCCTGACGGTTAAGAATAGCGATAGGTTCTTCAACGTAGTTCAGTTTACTATCAAGTTCAATGTCATCAAGAGGCACATGGGCCTCCTCATCTGCTAAACATTTCCTCAAATGAGATACGAGGAAACTAGGATGAATCCCCGCGAGCTCATCGGGCAATTCCAGTCTATACGCTACCTCACCAACACGAGACAAAATACGGAACAGACCAATGAACCTCGGACTAATCTTCCCCCTCTTACGAAAACGAATGATGCCCTTCCAAGGAGAAACTTTTAACATAACTCTATCACTAGCCTCGAACATAATAGGCCGCCGCCTTTTGTTCGCATAGGACTTTTGACGATCCTGAGCCTTAATCTTATCCAGCTTCTCAGTCGTAGCTTCAACCACCTCCAAACTACCCAACTGTTTTTGGCCAATGGAGCCCCAACAGACCGGAGTCCTATACCTACGCCCATACAACATCTCAAACGGCGGCATCCCAATAGTGCTTGGTAACTGTTATTATAAGAAATCGACCAACAGTAAATGACGATCCCAACTACCACCAAAATCGATAACACAAGCCCATAACATATCCTCGAGAGTCTGTATAGTCCTCTCGTATTGGCCATCCGTCTGCGGGTGATAAGCGGTACTAATGAGGAGTTTGGTACCCAGCTCCTCATGAAACTTCTTCCAAAACCTGGAGGTGAAACGAGTATCCCTATCCGAAACAATAGATACCGGCACCCCGTGCCTATAAACAATCTCAAGAATAAACACATCGGCCAGCTGCCCAGAATTAAAGGTTTCTCGAATCGGAAAGAAATGAGCGCTCTTGGTCAATCTATCAACAATTACCCAAATGGTGTCATAACTACCCCTAGAAGTACGAGGCAGTTTAGTCACAAAATCCATCGTAAGATGCTCCCACTTCCATTTTGGTATTTCCAGGGGTTGAAGTTTCCCGAAAGGCTTCTAGTGCTAGGCCTTAACTTGCAGACACGTATTGAGTCACCTCATACTTCATTGCAGGCCACCAATAATTTTTCTTCAGGTCTTGGTACATCTTGGTCGCGCCCGGATGAATGGAATAGCGCGACTTGTGTGCTTCATCCAATATTTTATCCCTGAAACCCCCATACATGGGTACCCATAAACGACCATCTTTATACTTCACCCCGTCACCGACGTCTTCCAACAATTTTTCCTGACCCCAAATACGCTATGACATAATCCATTCCACCTGTAAAGCCTCATTCTGAACGTTGGCTATCTACTTCAAAATATCGGGTTTGAGAATAAGTTGGTAAGATTTCACATGGATAGGTTTCGGTCTCTCCTTCTGGCTCAACGCGTTGGCTACCACGTTAGCCTTACCGGGATGGTACATAATCTCCAGATCATAATCCTTAATTAATTCCAACCGTCGACGGTGCCGCATATTCAATTCCTTTTGTTCGAAGAAATACTTTAAGCTCTTATGATCGGTATAGATAACACAAGGGACACCGTACAAATAATGTCTCCACAACTTAAGCGCAAACACAACCGCCACCAACTCCAAATCATGGGTATGATAATTTGCCTCATGAGGTTTCAACTGCTATGAGGTATAAGCTATGAATCAGCCTCGATGCATCAGAACACACCCATGCCCCTGGTAAGAGGCATCAGAATAAACAACCAGATCGTCAGTGCCATCGGGTAACGCTAAAATCGGAGCATGTGTCAACCTGTTCTTTAATTCGAGAAAAGCCTCCTCCTGCTCGGTACCCCAAACAAACTTAACGCTCTTCTTGGTCAACTTGGTCAATGATGACGCAATTTTCGAAAAGTCGGGAATGAAGCGGCGGTAATACCCCGCCAAGCCCCGAAAGCTACAGATTTCGGATGGAGACTTAAGAGATTCCTGTTCGTTTACGGCTTCCACCTTTGCAGGGTCAACCAAAATACCACTCGGGTTAATAACATGACCTAAGAACTGAACCTCGCGTAACCAAAAAGAACACTTAGAAAATTTCGCGAACAACTTATTCTTTCGCAGAGCTTCCAAAATTTCCGTGAGATGACCGGCCTGATCAGATTTAGTTTTGGAATACACAAGAATGTCTTCGATGAACACAATAACCGAACGATCGAGCATCAACCTACACACCCGGTTCATAAGATCCATGAACGCAGCCGGTGTGTTGGTCAAACCGAAAGACATCACGAGGAATTCAAAATGCCCATAACGAGTGCGGAAGGCAGTCTTAGGGATATCTTCCTCACGAATTTTCAACTGATGATACCAGGACCTAAGGTTTATCTTTGAGAACCAACTAGCTCCTTGGAGCTGATCAACTAATTCGTCGATCCTTGGTAGAGGGTATCGATTCTTCACAGTGAGCTTATTCAATTCATGGTAGTCGATGTACATCCGCATGCTACCGTCCTTCTTCTTGACGAACAGGACCCGTCACCCCAAGGAGAGATGCTCGGTCGAATGAATCCCTTGTCGAGCAAGTCTTCCAATTGAGTCATAAGTTCTTTCATTTCATTCAGTGCTAGACGGTAAGGGGCTCGAGCAACGGGTTTTGTGCCCGGCACAAGGTCTATATGGAACTTGACCTCCCGATCCGGCGGCACATCTGACAAATCATCTGGAAATACATCCGGGAAATCCCGAACAATAGGAACATCACCGAAGGTAGCCACCTCAGTTTTCACGTTTATAGCATACGCTAGATACGCCCCGCACCCCTGCTGCATAAGTTTTCCCGCCTTAAGCATAGATATGATATGTGGCGTCGAACCATTCTGATCACCGAAGACTGTAATTTGGGTCCCATCCGGGGCCCTTAGACGTACAAGTTTTTTACCACAAACGATATGAGCATTAACACTTGCGAGCCAATTCATCCCAAGCACCACATCGAAACAACCAAGAGGCATCAAGTACAGCCACACCGAAAATCTATACCCAGAAAACTCGATGGAACAACCCCGGATAGCCCCAGACACGGAAACGGACTTTCCTATGGCGACCTCAACCTCAAATCACATCAACTACGTGCTTGGGTGATTTATTCAACGAGGAACAGAAAGCGGTAGACACAAAACTTCTACTGGCACCCGAATCAAATAATACCGATGCCTGTAACTCATCAAGTAAAAAGGTACCTAGGATAATATTACACTACTGCTTAGCTACACGATCACACATACGATTCCGAAAGGATGAGAAATGATAACTGTAGAATATAAAGATGAATAAGGAAAAAGTACCTGAAACAACGTTCGCATCATCCTTTGCCTCTCTCTTGGAGATGTTGAAGGCCCTCGCCCTGACCTTCGGCTTCTTTTCCACTTTACCCCTCGAGGAAGTCCCCTTACCGGACCCTGCCTTGCTGGTAGGATAGTTTGATGCCAAGTGGCCGGCACCCCCTTACAGCGGAAACAAGTCAACGTCGTACACTCGAAATGGGGGTGTCCAACCTTATCACATCGACAACAGGAACCAGACCCAATCTAACATTCCCCCTTGTGCAGTTTCCCGCACTTCCTGCAATTACCAACCGCCACATCTCTCTTAAATTTTGAAATCTCAGTCTTTACCCTCTACTCAGACGAATTACAATTGCTTCCCCCGAGCCGCTTACCGTACGAATTTGAGTTCCATGTCTTCCAAGTCTCGGTCGGCAGTAACTTCTCCCTCTGATCATACAATGTGCCCTCTAGGGTAACCAACGAGTGAAAAAAGTTCATGTCGGTAGTCACCACACCCCTACGAATATCCATCGGAAGACCCTTCACATACTTCTTAATCCTCTTAGCTTCGGGAGTAACCAGATCGGGACATAATCGAGCCATCTTATTATACTTTGTGGTACACTCCCGATGCGTCATACTACCCGCCTCCAAGGTCAAGAATTCCTGTTCAATCTTTTTCAATTCATGCGGAGGACAAAACTGATCAAGAACCAATTTCTTTGACTCATCCCAAGTCATCCTCCTAATAGAACGATCACCCATAGATTGCGCCAGGTTATCCCACCAACATAGTGCCTCGAAACGAAATGAGGCAGTAGCATAAGTCACCATGTCCTCCCCCTTACATTTGTTAACCCTCAAAACGGCCTCCATCTCCCTCAACCACTGATGTGCTACCAACGCATCCTTAGTTCCATCGAAAGAAAGAGGGTCACACTTCTTAAAGTCTCCATACGAACAACCCCGGGTAGATACACTAATAGCCCATACAGCGTCTTCATCCCCACTCGGCACATTCACCTCCTCATCCTCCTCGACCTGCGTCTCCTTACCCTTCCTTTCCTTACCCGAAATCTTACCAACCAAAGACTCCTCCATGGCCCTAACGGCCTCAGCAACGATCTCGGGAATGGCGCTATGGAGCACCTGGTAAACCTCATCCGCGATTGCCGTGCGCATAGCAGGATCTAAGGTGAGGTTATGCTCCTCCTCATGAATCGGGGTTTCTTCCTGCTGTGGAGTAGGGATCTCACTCTCGACTTCGGCACGTGGCTTACGCCACGACCATGAACACTAGGACCACCTCTCTTAGCTGACGATTATTAACCATGACTTATCCCTACAAAGACATAATTTTAACACGATCAAGTACAAGTGGCATTTAGAACATGTAAGGTAAGGGTAAACTGCTCATGACGTTGATCAAGTGTAATTAGATGTTTACTTTACCCGCCCGTCCTAATCAACCCCTGCCCCTAACCACATTAGCATTCTATCTAACACTTAAACAATTAATCGTATATTGGAAACTTTAAAATTCAAAGGAATGACTAAACAATTAAAGTTACCTCTTGGCGTGCAGCTACTCGCGGTAGGCATACTAGTCTTTTCCCTTACAGTTCGAGTCCAAGCATTCGGGGAGGCTCAGATCCCTCGAACCATGGCTCTGATACCAACTTGTAATACCCCTAATCCCAAGAATCCCACAGTTGGTATTCATACAAAATACTTACAAAATACTTAAACTCAAAAATAGCTCATTCCATTAAAATCAACAATTTAGAGTATAAATCAGCGGAAAATCATAGTTATTAAAACAAGTTCCCAAAACCAAGTTTCAATGTATTTAGTAAATATTTAAAAGAAAAGTGTTTATTAATAAAAACTTCTGAATAAATATGCCCTCCACCGTCCAAGTAGCCTCGTGCATGTCCAAGCGGTAATGCATCACCCTCTTAACCTGAAACTCACACTAACATGCACACAAAGTTAGCTTGAGTTGAGTGAGTTCAAGTTTTTAACAAATGACATATATAATAATAATAATAATAATAATAATAATAATAATAATAATAATAATAATAATAATAATAATAATAATAATAATAATAATAATAATAATAATAATAATAATAATCATTCCAAGAGTTTTAAAATAAAACAGGATACAACAGTTAGGTCATCATCAACAATAAGTATAGATATATATATATATATATTAATATATGTATATATATATATGTATATAAACATCCATATAATTATATCCGTACAGATATCATCCAAATAATAACATTAGGGTCGAGCACACGTACAACCCAAACACGTAACATCTCATCCAACGTATGCAAACACAAAGTAGGCATACGCAAACATCCTTAGTCGATAACGACTAATTAACATTGCCAATTATTGGCCATACAATAATATATGTACAAACATACAATAATATCATCCCAAGGCCTACCCTATACAAGTAAGCCCATACAAAACAATTTAAACGGTTCATCAACCAAAATCACTTGGGTGTGCATGCTAGCCCAAAAACTTAAAAAGAGTAAAAAGGGGCATCATGAACTCACCTGACACAGGCACGATTTCACCACGAGCTAGAGAACCCCTAAGTATCCCCAAAACTCAAACACCTGTCGTTTACATACAAACATTATTAACGACATCGAAAGGACTCGTTTATCCAATGACACGTTCTAACATGGTTCGAGTTACCTAAAGCCTCGACCTCATCAAACTCAATCATAACTGCCCCCAGGGCCATACATTCACCAACACGACCCTTAGATACTCCCGGGAATAAAAAATTCCCAAATTACCCCCGGAAGCACTAGGTGACACTAGCATGCGCGTTTAAGAGTTGTTTAGAAGATTAATATCCAACTCAGCCCCGTGTGGACCCGTTGTGATAATTTCACAGCCAACGAGTCCACACGACGCTACACGAGTCAAATGGGTCGGTAATTCGCAAGTACAACGCACTAACTATTCAATAAAAGCGAATACGCGTTGTACCGACCCATTTGAGTAACCGACAACCAATTCAGCCCCATTAATTATAAAAAAAACTTTCCAAGAGCCCGTACATCCAACCGAGGTCACCCAAACTGAATTGGTCGTTAATTACCTCAACCCTCGCGTTAAACGCAACAATCTACCATTCTAGCCAGCTGAAAACTATCTTTCAAACTACAACTAGTTGACCAATCACACGAACACCAATGTGCGTAATTTGAAAGTATGTAATACTAGACATACCTAGGAAGATGTTGGTGCAAAAACCTCCACCGAAACAGTCCCGGAATTTTTCAATTGGACAGCCACCCGGTTAGCCTAGAACAAGCCGTTTATCGATCAATACGCGAGATAGAATGACCAATTAAGGTGTAAACGACTGGGAAAACATGGAACTAACCTTCAATTGGAGTTTTACACCCTATTTTTTCTGCACAAAAGAAAATCGAAGGGTTTGGGGCTGGAGAAAGCTGCTGATCGGACACAAGAGGGAGGGGTTAGAGTTTTTTTGTTTATGATATAAATATCTTACACTCTAGCCCCTCCAAATGGAAATAAGTATCAACTTGGTTAAAAAGTTAATTAGTTTAACTAACAAAAATGACGCGAAGGTCCCCCGAGGAATGCCAGACAACTCACGAGAAATATACATACTTTACAAACTTTAATTTGATAAACCGGAAGTGACGGGCATTACATAAAAATATGTAAAATTGGGGAGTGATTACTCGCCTTAATGATTGGTGAGCTAAACAATAAAATATGAATAATAAACGAATCCCAAGCTTTTAATGCGCTGACTGATCCAACGTGAACTGACCTAGAACTTTGAGATATTAAATTAGAATTAAAAACGAGAATGTAGTCATTGGAATTAGATTAAACGAATGTGCAAAACTCAAGTTATGAGGTTTTTAATATTTAAGTGAGTTGGTACTGTTCAGAATCCAAACTTCGTGTCAGAAGTCGGGTTCTGAACAGTACACTCAAAATTTCAAAACAAACATAAAAGTCTTCTGGCCAAAAGCTATTTTTGACTAGAAGATAGAGAAATCGGATAGTTTAATATTTTGAAAATTAGGGCCTAAAACGGGATGGGATCAAATTGACCACCGAGACTCCCTCAATCTTAGAAATTGATAGAGGGATTTTTTTAAGTGAATGAAAATATACAAAAACACAAAAGACAACTCACCCGGAAGGATTAAAGAACAAGGGGGAAAAGAGGTCAAAGATTCTTGAAGCTTGAAAGTCAACGCCTCCTTGAAGAACTTTATTAATCTTGAAGAAATCGACAATGGAGAAAGGAATTTCATGAATTACAGTGGATGATGGTAGAGTTGAAGAATATTTTAGGGTTCAGGAATATATTATGATTAAGGATAATACTCCAAAATCGTTTATTCGGTAATGGTTTGATTAAAGAAACATAATAAGCTTGTTATAACAAAATTGGGTCAATAAGAGATTTCAGTTTGATCAACAAGAAAATGAATGTGGACATGTTATAATACCAAAGAACATAACTTGGGGCTTAATTTTCATGATTTGGGTCGAATTAGGAAGGATTTACCATTAAACGAAAAATAGCAAACCAAAAACTGAGCTGGGCGTCGATTGTGCTAAGCGACCGACTGGACACACTCCCATCGTGATACATGACAGGTTGGTTTATACCAGATTTTCATAATGAGTTTTAGCCATTTTAAGCAATTTTAATAGTTTCTAAGCCTTGCTTGACTAATTTGAAAGTTATGAGAATGTAAAACAAGTTAGACCAAGTTAAATACTAATAAATATAAAATTTAAATAATTCAAAAGATTCGAATTACCTTCGAGTCGGGTTGAACATAAACAAATTTAAATAAAAAAAATTGAGATGCTATTGGCTTCCCTACTTTTGGAAATTTCGTCCCAAAATTAAGCGAAACAAAAACAAAAATAGTGTAAAAAATAATTGAATTTTAAGGAATAACTTTTATTAAATAAAATTTAAAATTTTACCATAACATGGAACTTCGAATAGTCAGAGCAACGCTCCAAATGAAAATCCAATATGGGCACTTATATATACGATGTATCAAAGGGGTATTGATGTTTGTGAGATGGTATAGAAAAAGCTTGATAAGGATTTCAAAGGTTTTGTTCACACAATATCTAGTTTTAAATTTATCAAAATGATTATTATCTTAATTAAAAACACACACAAATAGGCAACTTTACCTATCGTATATGTAGTAAAGTATAGGTAAGAACCAAGTATTTATCCACTGATACACTTGTTTGATTTTTACTATTAAACCGCTGTATTTAATTTAACCAGAAATAAACATCATAGTGGTTTTAGTTTGATAAGTAAGTTTTAAAGAAAAAATTATAAGCATAAATAAAAGACACTATTTTTGTATTTTTAAGATAGATGATCAAGGATAAAAGTGTATCATCTTGCTTCTAAATCCTCTTAACTTGGTTCAAAAATTAGTTAGTAAACATGTGATAATGAACTTGCTATAAAGATTAAATATGGGAGTAACACCTTATTCCTAAGTCATGTTACTCCGTGATAATTAAAGAAAGAGATATGCATAACTTCATTATCTCCACTAAAACATCATTTTATGTAAGTAAGTGGTTTATAATAAATATTTATAATTTAACTCACTTTAAAGATGAGACAGTCCCTTAAATTACTAATTGAATTGCCTTGATATTTTAGTAAACATAACCTTTTGTATTATACTTAAAATACCAATTAAGATTAGTTGAGTTGTAAAGGATCAACCTTGAATTACCAAGTATTAACCCTCACAACTCTTGAACAACTATAGAACTTATGTAATAACCACTCAATAGTTGTTTAAAATAGGTTATGTTACACACTCACTTAACAAGTAATTAACCGTTTTTAGTGGATGAACACCGACAATCCGTTTTCACAACATTGTCGATGTTCCCATTATAATGTGATCAATTACTACTAATAATTAATTTGGTCCATATTCATATTAGGAATTATGTTTTTTTTTCTCAACGAAGCCCTTTCAAGAATAACAATTGCTCGGCTTATCATCAAGGAGACACTTGCTGTCTCTTTTAAGATTTATGTTAATTTATCAACCAAACCATTACAAGAGTGGCGGTACCCCGGCTTATTGTAAGGCCCCGTTCCCGGAAACCCTACCTTGGCATTGGATTTACTCATAAACACAGTTCTAAAATCAGAGTTAATTAAAACTTTCGCGGAATAATTTAAAACTTCATGCATTACATTACAAAACATCGAATCTTGTCTTAACATACAAATTATCCATTCATAGACATAACATAAAATAGTCATGACGCTTCTTCATAGATACCCGTCTCTTAAGCTCATGCCATGTGTCACTCCTCAAGCCAGCTGCCTCAACCTATTTGCCTGCGTGCATACTAAAAGTCAGCTACGCTGAGTGAGTTCTAGTTAAGCAGGTATCATACATTTCATTCTCATTCTTTACATTCTTACTTCCATACATTCCTACTTTTACTTACCTTCATTATTTTATATATACATAACCTTCCTACGTTTTTAAAGAGCCTTTCGCTCTATAACCTTCGCATATATTATTAGGGTATGCAACCCTTCATTCTTCGCCTATATTATTAGGGTAGGCAACCCTTAATTCTTCACATATATTATTTGGGTAGGCAACCCTTTATTCTTCCCCTATATTATTAGGGTAGGCAACCCTTAATTCTTCGCCTATATTATTAGGGTAGGCAACTCTTTATTCTTCGCCTATATTATTAGGGTAGGCAACCCTTAATTCTTCAACTCTACATATCATATATACCATTCATACACTACACATATCGTACATACCTTTCTTTCATTAGCTATATCTATTCTCATATACCTCTTCATACATACGTTTAACTCTTTCTACACTAATTAGGTATATTTATAAACATTCATACGACATACACTTACCACTTAAGGTAAGTGTATTAACTAATCACATTGAGTATGCACACAGCCCCAAAACATAACACAGAAATGGGGCTAGAAACTCACCTGAAGTCGGTTTCTCTCACCGTTAATTGTGATCCCCTTTTGGAGCTGTGCACGGCTAACTGTGTAACAAGGCATAAGTATCAATTATCTATTTCAACTACTTCTTACATCTAGGTGAATGAAACCTTCAACTAACGGGGGTCCGGGGGCAGCGCCCCTGGTAGCGGGGTTTAGGGGCGGCAGCCCCTAGCAGGGTCCAAGGGGCAGAGCCCCTGGCTGGGGTTGAAAACAATTTCGCATGCTTTTTCGCTTCGCATGGAACTTTTTCATAGTCCTTTAAAAAAATTATATTAGAAAATGGATCGGGCCACGTTTTTCATCAATTTAAAAATAATTTCGCATGCTTTTTCGCTTCGCATGGAACTTTTTCGCTTCGCATGGTCATGCGATGCGAAACAACCTGTCATGCGATGCGAAACAACCTTTTTCGCTTCGCATGGTCATGCGATGCGAAATAACCTTTTTCGCTTCGCATGGCTGTGCGATGCGAAATATACTTTTTCTTCGTTTTTACCATTTTAAGGCCATTTCACTCCACGACTTTCCCTTAGGACCCAATTTAACCCTTTCCAAGGGATTTGGGTTGTATCAACTTTGTATACTTGCGTTTTATAAGGCCTGAACATCACATTTTTACCATATAACACTCTCGTGGGATTATAACTTATCAAGTTCATGTTTTTCTTCCATCTTACACCCCGATCTATCCTTCTATTGGTTTGCATGTCAAGACTAACCATAAAAACTTAACCTTTTAAACCAAAACCCACCTTTTTGCTTCGGGTTTGTTTTGGATCGTAGATCTGGACGTGTTCTTGCTATTCGAAGGCACTTGAACACCAAAATCTTTCTTACTTTTTCTTGGGTTCGAATCCGAAATGCTAGAGAGAAAGTCTGTGTTTTCTAGTGTGTGTGTTGTGTAAAGAAATGATGAAAGGATGGGGGATGGCCTTATATAGGGGGCCATGTGCCCCACCATCCACCTCCATTCCAATCTTATCCAAATACAAACACGCATACAACCAAACTAACGACACACCGATAATAATAAAACTTTCCGTTATTTATTAATCTCAAAATACGGATGTTACACTTATCGTCAAGTTTGGAACTTGGTGTCTATTTTAAGGTTCGCCAATGCCTCACAAGACTAGCAATTTCTCAGCTTATCGTCAAGCTTGGAACTTGGGGTATCTTTTAAGAGTATTATAACATTCCTCATTAAGTGATAATTGCAACATAACCTTTACTTATTAAAATTCGATCACATGTTACAAACTTGGTGACATTTTGTAATTTACGTCAACACCCCAACCTACGGTAGAATGTCGGGGTGCGAACCGTTGGTTCACACTATCATGCAATATATGTCAATATCAAATTTATTTATTTCAAATCTCATATCAAGTACACAATGTTTCAACAATTACAAAATAATCCCAAAAGAAAACAATTATTCTCAATAAAAGTAATGCAACTTAAATAATCCATAGCACTTTATCTTTTCATTTAAATAGCCTATAGTCTTTTCTAAATGATCTTCACCTTCACTTCACATCATATGATAACCTGCAATATGCGTATAGAATATAAATGTTTGTCAACACAAGGCTAAGCAAGTAATCACCAGTTTTGAAATGAACTATAATATATGAGAAAACTGCAAATCAATATTGTGAGTATCAATAATTAAATAATGAGCAAATAATTGGTGTCGGTTGACTATTGCATTGCTAATTAGGCTTTGGTTACTAAGACGAAATAAATACAAATAATGATGTTGGTTAACCATAGCCTTTGTCAGGACCATATATTTCGTGACGCAATTACTATAATCGGATAATAACAATCATGAAACACAAATATGTGAAGACCTCTAGTTTGTGGCCGACAAAACCAACCACAAACAAAATGTTGCTATTAATGGTAAGTCTATGAAGAACCAACACACAATAAACTCTAAATATTTCCACTATTAGAGATATTTAGAAATATAAAAGGAAAGCTTAGGGTTTCAGGTGAAAGGTGTCAGGTGCGGCTGTCAAACCTAGGTTAATGATAGGTGTAAGAGGTTAGTTTAATTATTGGCATGCATCATTCTATTTATAGGCACCTGGCATTCCCAATAGAAACCCTAATCATTACAAAGCATTCTTAAAATAAACAGAAGTGTAAGACAGGTCTTCGAGTAGACATATTCATTGTTCGAGCAGACCTTGTAATCTGAGTATGCTTGGAACATTACTTCGAGTAGACATTACTTAGAATATTTCCTTTGAAAATGTTAATCCTCTCAAGAAGACTTCAATATTCATGATTGATGTGGTCCAAAATATACATACTATTACATAAATATTTCCTACACCTTTAAGTGCTTTGAGCTAAGTTTTTAATGAACATTACTCCTATCTGGCCCATATTTGGATTTTAAAGGTTTCATGATTAATTGGGTTAAAATTTGAGTACTTATATTAAATTTGTGACAACGAGCAATGACATAGTACTTTACTAAACTTGAGACTAACAAGTGAAAATCTAACAAGTTTTATTTATTATGATTATTATTTTTGGTCAGAATTAGTATAATATATTACATTAATAAAAGTATTTATCTAAATGCACCATAATAGAAATAAATTATTGTGGATTAAGTTCTTTTACCACGTTGAATTATCTAAACTTGTGCAGGTATGAAGTTGGCCCACGCATCACAATACAAATGATTATATATGGGCTTGAAAACAGTTATTGGGGATTTTAATTAATTGGGCAGCTGGGAGTTTGGCAACATAAACCATTAAAGTAAACTTGGGCCTAGAAGAAATTAACAGAAGGTCGGCATATGACATTATTTATAAAAGAGGACGCATGAAAGGGTTGGAGAGGTAGGCTGCCCTCACAAGAGAGGAAGTTTGAGTCATACGTTTTAAAAGGCAGCCATAAAGAGAGAATAGAGAAAGGGAGAAAAAGCATTTGATTCGAGCATAGAGCGTTTGGGTTCGACACCTACTCATCCAAGCATCATTATTATTGGTTTGAATATATTATTTTCGTCATGAATTTATTGTTTAAACTTCTTTATTTTGGTTTGTTCTTGAACATGGTTATTGGCTAAACCCCTAGACCACCTAGGTTTATGATGAACTTTTGTTGATATTGGATTTTAGTTTGGACCTTGCTTTTGTTTATGGTTTATGATTAAGTAAGAGGTTTATTGTTATTCATTCGATGCATATGTGTGCTTAGGATTGTTTGGTGAATTTTATTGTTTCACAGTTTCCTTGGTGAGTGTTTAATTAAATAGTATTCTGTTAGGTAATCTACTGTGTGGTTTTGACTAGTTTATGGTTAAAATGCACTAAAACCATAGGAACAATAATACTAAATCAAATAGACTTAAGTGTGCTGCTAATCTAAATAACTGTAAGGTGATAGATTATGTGATAGCTCTTGGTTAATAAATTGCTAGATTTAGTTCTCTGTAAGGAGTCTGTCTAGGTTTCGTTTATTTGCCTTGTCTATCTAGTCAAGCGAATTCTTTAAATTACCTTTGATTTCCGCGCTGTAAGGTAGGATTTCATATAGAGGTACTTGTCATAAAATAATTAGCGACCGTAAGCGTGTCTAATTAAACTGGTGTTTTTAAGAACTTAATAGAGATCCAAAGGTGTCTTCTTGATAAGGGTTAGGTTCCTGTTCGGGTATTCTTAAAGTGACTATTTTATGATACCGGTTCCATAACATAGCAGTTTCAACTATTTGATAATTGATACATTAGGGATTCTAGCCTAGGTGGTTGCTTGTCATCATTTGAATTAAGTCTAGGTTTAAGTCGTCTTTAAGTGTTAGTGATTAATTTAATATTAGTTTTTAGTAAAACCTCCAAATAATAATAAATAAATAGTCGTATCAGTTAGTCGAGTCTAATTAGCTAGTTAACGTAATTAAAGAGTCTCGTGAGTTCGATATCTGGACTTACTTAGCTATACTAGAGTCGACCGGTTCACTTGCCAGTTAGTAGTTTTAGTTAAGTTAAGAATCTAGAATTATTACTTAGTGTCTAGATTAGCGTTTATTTAGTTAATAAATTATTAGACTACTTCAAGCACCTCAATGATTATTCCAAACTTTGCTTGGAACAATCCTACGAGCAAACAAGTTCTTGCTCGATCTCTTCAATATTGACTTAGTCTTATTTGAATAAACTAGGTATACAAGGGTGTTGTAGCTTGCTCGAGATTAAACTTTGATGGGAGTAAGACTTAGATAAATTTTCATAAACACCCTTCCAACAAACATGAGATTCACCATAATTTTATCCTTGCTCGACCCACAATGTTACTCGTGAACTTGGTTTAAGCTTAAATACATCATGGGTTTGCTCAATAGAAACCTTGCTTGATAGAAGAAATAACCTTGCTCGACATAGTGCAACTTGCTTGAAACTGACACTTAGAAGAATTCCAGAAGATAATCCTTCTTGGATAGGATATCTTGCTCGAGAAAGTAAAACCTTGCTCGGGGTGCTTGAGTTTGCTCGAGTTCCATACTTAACATTTTCTTGGGAGGTTGAGAAGATTCCAATATTTCATTTAGACTCAAAAATCTCCCCTACATTGGAACAAACTCAGATGCACAAATACACACCTGGATTACTTACACTTTTCCAATTATACACATCAAATCCTTTAAAACTATAAATTACATTGCAAAAAAAAAAGGAAATGATTACAAGTCAAATTCTACCCACTTGGGTATTACATTTCAAAACAAAATACATCAAAACAAATTACAAGAATCTAAGAATAGTCTTCAAGGTTGGTTTCCTACATTTCTTGTTTGATTTTCTCGATGTAGCATGTTAATCTTGTAATTTCTGATTCCAGCTGCTCTTTGTTGAAACATTGAGAGCTTTTGATAGAATGAATGGTCTTTAGATAAGTCCCACTCTGTAATGTGCATCAGGTCAGCTATATGCAGGTACTGTAGCTTAGAATCATATTGAATTACAGCCAAAAGTACACCAGTTGAATTCATAAGATGGAAACGTTTTGACTTTTCATCATATATAATCTCTGTGGGTCTTCCGTCCTTCTTAACTTTAACATTTGGCTCCATCATGTCTCTTCATGCTCACACATTGTCTCTTGTTCCACTTAGGCTTGCTTGGAAGAAGCCTTGTTGCAATAACTCAAGCCTTTTCATCTGTCTTCTTTTCTTTTCTGCTTCAGTAGGAACTAGTCTTCTCTTCTTAGTAAACATTGGAAACCCTGTTCTAAACTGTTCCCTTAAAATATTTGATGAGATCATTGTGTTGAGTTCTTGCATATTTATCTCTTTCTTGATAGTCAAATAGTCTTAGTTGTGCAAGTCTAGAAAGTTGTTCAACTGAAAAATCTCTAAAATCATCTTTGAATACCACAGTTCTGACACTCCCACTCTTCATAATAATCTTCAAGGTATTAGTCTTAGAGTCATAGAACAAGTCATTTGGCATATCTTCATCTGTTTCTGGACTTTGTTCTCTTCTAGCAACAGATTTGATAAGTGGAATAACAGGTCTTGAACCGGATGGTCTAGATATTGACGGATGAACGAATAATGATGGTTTAGAAGTTGATGGTTTTGATGAAGAAGGTCTAGTAGATGTTGGCCATCTGAAAGAAGATGATCCATGTAGCTTTGGTACATAACTAGTCTTTTGATTTTCCCTTTTAATATATTCTTTAGCCTCTTCAGGGGTACTCTATGTTTCACCCCTCAACATCTTAGCCCCCTTTACAAACTCTATATATCTATTATACAATCTCCTTAGCACTTCTTTAGAAAGTTTGATTAGATCATTGTATTTTCTTTCTCTAGCAACCAAATGAGTTATCATCCTCATTATTTCATCATCAAAATTTAGATCCTTAGGAAATTCTTCCTCTTCAGGTTTGAAATCAATAGGTTCCTTCACATCTTCTCTTTTTCTTTTCTTATCTTTGTTTGGTTTGGAAGATAAAGGTTTAGACTTTTCAGGAGGAGTTAGCTTAGTATTTTCAATTCTTCTATGTACATTTTCAACTCAATTTCATATATACTTTTCATCTAAGCTCTAGATAATTTGTCAATTTCAGCGTCTTCTACTCCTCTGCTTCTTAATAATCTTTTCAACAAGTTTAGCTTGTCATTAGAGAAGGTAGGCTCTTCTCGCTCCTTCTTCTTCTTTTCTTATTTTTTCTTCTTAAGGTCAGGAGGCTTTGATGATGAGGCTTCTCTGTAGAAATATTTTTCAATGTTTCTTTATGTTGCTCAGCTACCACTCTATCTTCTTCATTTATTTTCTTGGTAAGCAATTGAAATTTGGCTTTAACATCTTTCTTGGACATAGTTTCCGCAAGCTCATAAGAATAGCCATTATCCACAAGATATCCTTTCTTTCCTCCATATTTCCGCAACTCTCTTTCTCTCCTATTGGCTTCAGCCTTAGCTTCATCTTTTTTAATTTGTCCTTCAACTCTTTCTTTTTCTTTTCCTTTTCATGAAATACTTAACATAATTTTTTAATTTCTGTAGCAGACATATTTTCAACATGATATTGATCATAATTGTAGCCTTTTAAGAATGCTTTCTATCTTTCAAGAAGTATTAATTTTGCAGCTTTCTTAAGTTCTTCTTCTTTCTTTCTTTCCTCAAACTCTCTTTTCTTATTAACATGATAACTAAGATCTTCATCATTTAAGTCCTTTACTTCTTCATGTGTCATCCCAAATTCAAAAGAGCTTTTGAACTCTTAGATCTCCTCTTTTGATATCCTTCGTTCTCTTATCAATATTCTTGATATGATCTTCATTAAACCAGATTTGAGGGGACAGAGGTCTTGTAGACTGAACTTTAGGTTCATCCTCAATATTTTCATCGTTTAAGGTCAAACCACCATATAAGTCATCCAAAGCACTTATCTGAGGTTCATCTTGCCGAGGAACATCATCAACATTCTTTTTGAACAGTTTATTTAGTTGTGTTTTCCCTTTCTTTGTGTTCACAGCAACAAATTTATGTCTTTTTAACTTGGGAATAAAATCAACAGGAACATCCTAAAAAAACATCATCAATACCTGACATGTATTTTCTCAAAGGTGTAGCCTCAATGGGCTTTTCAGGAATAGTCTCAGAAGAAGTTGTCATTTTTCTTTTTCTTTCATAGTAGACAACATTCTCTGGCCATTCTTTAATAGTTTTGATGACTTTTGCAATAATTTCTTCAAGATTTTCTTTTGTAGCCTTTTCAGTTTCATCTTAAGCATCAACATTTCATTCATCTCCTTTCTTCAAATCAAGAAAAGATTTTAAGATCTCTTGAGGAATTTCCTCTTAATTGTCATGTTCAACCTCTTCTCTCAAATTCCTTTCAATCTCAATTTGTTCTAGGAAAAACCTTTTTTCTTCAGCTTCTTCATTTGTGAAGGCAAGAACTGGAAATTTTTTTCATACATTATGCTCATTCTTTCCTTTGCTAGTTCCCTCGCACTGAAGGAAATAGGATCATCAAACAAAAAATGATCTCCTGATGTTGGTTCGGGAACATTCAAGGGTTGTAATTGACTCTTGTTTTCTGCAACAGCTTTTTCCTTGCTCCCTCTCCTCTCTTGATCTTCTACACTATCTTGTTCTTCATTAACAGCATGAGAGGTTCCAACACCAACTGTTGATTTCACAACTTCTTCATAGTTAATAGTTGGAGGTGGCATATTATCAATATCCTCAAAAAGATCTTCCAATTCAACATTAATATAAGCCTCCATGTTTTCAGATTCAATAGACTCATCCACATCATTAATCACTTCAATCTCATTTGGATCAACATCACTAAAAATATCCTCCATAATCTCCTCTTCTTCATCAAAATTGTAATAAGCAATTAGATTAAGTGCACTCTCCCCTTGATTTGGTGCATCTGAGGTCTTCTCAACCACAAGCCTATGTTGTTTTAGAGTTTGAATCTCCAATAATGCTCTTTGCAGTGCCTCTTCCCACCCCTTGTTTTTGATCCCAAGATCAGTGTTTTCTATGATAAAGTTAAAGTTTCTGGATAGTAATGTAGTATAAGAATCTGCTTTAGTAGAGGATGAACAGGTTGGTGATTGGGGTTTGAAAAGTGAGGATGATTTCAGGGTTTTGAGACTGTATGGGTGATGAATGATCAGACAATTCATTTGGTGGTGATTTAGTTTGTGATTGGATAGGTGAATCAGGTTGATGGGTTGAGGAAGGATCAACATGTTCAGGTATGCGTGGTTCAAGAATTTGTTAGTTAGGTGGTATGTGAGACGAAGATGGGATAAATGGGGATTTAGGTGGAATGTGTTCAGGAGAATCTTTAGGTGAATAACATTCACATTCTCAATTACATTATGTACTACCTCCTCTTCATTAGCATGTTCATCCGCAACATTCTCATTCATATTGTCAATATTTTCAACAATCCATTTCGCAACTCCCTCATTCTTAACAATCAAGTTATCAAGTTATCATTTAAAGCATTGTCATTGTCATCACCATCACTATCACTATTTTCACTTTCACTCTCTGCCTTATCTTCTTCCTCCTCTACCTCTAGTCATGGAGAAGCTGGAATCTCCATAATCTCTAAATTGTTATTTAACAACCAAGGTAGGATATCAAAATCAACCTCTGTATTAAACTGGCTTATTGGTGCTTGCCTGCTAATTCTGCCATAGACATTTAGATTTCACAGGGTGAGAGTAACACCAGTTCTTGCATGATCTTGAAGTTCTGCATTTTGATTATTTTCAAGAACCTGGGATACATCAAGAACTTATCACTTTCATTACTTTGAGCATTAACCACCATTCCTTGAAATACATTCTTGAGAAATTGAATGGTTGTCTCTATAGTATATCTACAGTAGCAGAAGCAAGATCTCTACTTGTTAATGTATCGTTTGGGTGTCTCGGTCTTTGTTTAACACATTTTGTCATTAGTTTAATGTATAGGGGTTATTAAAGTAAATAATGTAAGAGTCATTCATTAGAGTTATAATAAAGAAAGAGTCCACGTGATTTTGTCTCATTCGTTAAGGTTTGTTTAATGAACGAATAACGTATAAGTGGATAATGTATGTAGGCCATTCGTTATGGTTTGTATAACGAATAGCATAGCGAATGGAACACCCATTCGTCAGGCATGTCTAACGAATGAGCTATCTTCTATATATACCCTTATAGGTCATTTGTAAAAAAATGTCATTTCTAACGTATCAAGTGTTGTTACTCTGCTCAAATATTCTCTCGTCTTGTTCATTCTTTAATTAACATAATCCGTGCAATCTATAACGTAATCATGATCTGTGTGTTCATATTCGAAAACTAGATCTTTAAGATCAGGCTCTCTCAAGTGGTATCATATATTAGCATCTAATTGAACACGTTTACAGATTGATTTTGTTTCAATTGATTCATGGTTTGGCTTGTTAACTGTAACAAATTGATCATAATTGTTATCAGGCTTTTTGTAACAAGTAATTCATCAATTTACACACCGAAACTTGATAAGTAAAACTAAAATTGATTTAGGATTGTTCTTAATGATGAACTGATGATTTGATATTAGTTAATTGTGTTAATCTGGCTTGATTTTGGCTGGAATTATTCGTGGTTTTAAAAGTATTTTGAAGAAAATTGAGGTGAATTTCAGACGAGTTTGTGGTTCGGATTGATAAGGTTTGGTTCGGATTAATACGAGTGGTTTGAGTGTGAACTTGGGTGATTTGGTTGAGTATTGGATGAGTTTGGATTCATTTGGTTAAGTTTGTTTCATTTTTGAAACTGGAAAAAGATGAATACATCCCTTAATTTCACAAAATATTTCGTTTCTCTTTGAATACATTAATTAACCAGTTGATCCGTTCGTCAACTGTTCATCCATTCGTTACACTTCTTCATTACCAAAATTCACATTCGTTAAAATCTATTCGTTAAGCTCATTCATTCACTATTCACTCCATTCGTTTCATCCACATTCGTTATCTATTAATTCGTTCAAACAGTACATTCGTAAATTGTTCATCATTTGTCTTCGAACATTCATTAACGTAATCAAGTTTCAATCACATTCGTTAAGCTTACCCATTCGCTAAGCTTTCTCATTCTCATTCATTAATCCTTGAAACTTTCAAAGATTGAGAAGTTTAATCCCTAAACTTTCAAATTTGACATAATGGAAAACTTTTACGCTCTTGCTTCTCAAAACGATTTAGTGCAACAGATATTGACAACTGATGCTGAGATTGGATCTTATACGAAATGTCCTAGACTTAACAACTTGTATGATTTTCCGAGATGCGGCTTAAGGTTCAAAGTTCATTATGGTGTTGTTCATCCAGAGTGGGTGCGGAGTTTAGAGATTGCATATGTATCAATAATATTCAACTCTGTCACTTTTGGAAATTCTGAGAAATTATTATCCTTGATGTCTGCTGAGGAGAAGAAAGCTTATGAGATTGAAACCAAAGCTTACTCCACACTGACCATGTCTTTACCTAAACATATCTTTCACCAGTTCAGTCGCATCAATATATGTGCTTTTTTGTACCAAGCTTTGAAGACAAGAAGCATGGGAAATACAAAGGAAAGTAAGAAGTCAATGTTAAAGTATCAGTTCTGGAACTTTAACCTTATTACTGGAGAAACCATAGGAGATTGATCACTGAAATGAAGATTCTCAATGCTTCAAGTTAATAGTGATCTTATTGACACTTTGAAGAATTCGCTACCTTTTTCCTATTAAACCTACTTAATGGTTCTTACTGAAAAAGGTTATTTCCAAGTTGAAGAATTAACTACAATGGATTTCATGTAGAAGTTTGAAGAGAGGGAGTTTGAGCTTAAGTGTCAAAACTCTTCTAAAGGTGACTAAGATCCCATGCTATATGGCAGATCAAGCCTAGTGAATAAGACTGCTTCAGTTCCTATCACTGCTTTCTACACTCAAGCAACTTCTGAGATTCCACATGAAGCTTCTTCTTAGCGTAACGTATTTGCTGGTACATCTAGGTATGCTGGTGCTGCTGGTCAAAGACCAGATGTATCACCACCACCAACTATGAATAGGAAAGAAGCCGAGAAGTACTTTGCTTTCATGGCTGCTTTCATGACATCATACTAGCAATTGGTGGGAGGCCAAGTAGCCAACTATGACTTGATAGATGAATATTATGATCAAGTCGAACCCGATGATCATGAACTCATGGATCTCAAATGGAACATGGCAATGATACTCCGTAAGATCAAGAAATTTATGCAACGGACTGGTGAAGACTTGATTTCCATGAGCAAGAGGACCGGATTTGATAAATTAAAGGTCAAATGCCAAAATTGCCAGGAATTTGACCATTTCGCCAAAGAGTGTGACAAGACAAGAAAGAAGTATTCTGGACAACGAACTCAAGATAGAAACTTCAACAACAACAAGAACTATAATAACCTACGTCGTCCAAGGAGAAACCTAAATATGGGGGTGATAATACAAAATCTGGAGGGTTACTGGCATTGATTGCACAATAGGGCATAGATTGGTCACAGAAACTGCTCGTAATGTATCCTCCGATGGAAATCAAGTGAACTTGGCTGTGTTTGACCGGGTTGAAAAGCTTGAAGAGGAAAAGGTTGATAAAGTATTGGAAGAAAGCGAGGAATTGGATCAGGGTCGGATACTTCAAGTGAAGATATGAAAGACAACTTTGCTTGCAAGGCTAAAATTGAAGAGGTTCGTTCTTCTAAATCTGTTTTGATTCAGACCGAAAATATTTCCTCGGTGGTTAGTGAAATGCACTCATTGTGGTGATTATCAGTCTAAACAAAAATCACTTAAGCTCAACAATGATCAACCCGTCCATGAACTTACTATCATTCATGATAACTACCGACAGATGATTGATCTTGATCAAAAGTCAAAACATAAGATCGAGGCATTGTTGTATAGCAATTATGACTTGAAAGATGAGATGTCATATAAGTTAACAATCAACGATGGTCAGTTTCAAGGAATACTAAAATTAAGAACTAAAATCACTAAACATAAAAATGAGGGAATGCAGTTACAAAAAAAATAGGCAAATTTCAAAACTCATCTTTTCTGTTGAATGAGGTTATTGAGGTTAATAATTCTCATCAGAAAACCAGGAAGGCCGGTTTAAGTTTTGTAGAGATTCCTTCTCCATTTCACAATGATTATACTTCCATTCCAGACTCTGAAAATTTAAAGAAAATTGATAGTGATAGTCCTTTAAGTGTTAATCCTCAAATGACTGTAAATGAAAGTATAAAAGAGGAGAAATCAACTCCAAAACCTCACATTCAAAGTAATGTAGTATTTGTTGGAACTGATCACGATGTGCTGGTTGAGGATGTTATTGATCCAGATGTAGTTCACAAAAATGACAATATTCCATGAGAGAATCATATTTTGTGTGAACCATATGATTTCAAGGTAAGAAATGTTGGACTCGGTATGCCCAAGACACATATTATTATTGATGTGGCTAGTATGTCATGATCCAAGTTGGGTCATACCCAATAACAAGATAGACAAACACCGATAATATTTGTTTATATATGATATGGTCATAACAAATGAATATTAACACTTAAGTTATTTGGAAAGAGGTTTCTAAGTAATATGTACTTGTGAAATAAATAAATCATGTGGATGATTTATGATTTGAGAAAGAGCATTCCATATTGTTATTTAAAATGGTTAAGTAACAATATGTTTAACATGTTGCCTATATATTGTGTTACATTTATATGTTATAAAGTTTTATAACATAAATATGTAAATAAAACTTCGAAATATTAATAATAACAAAAGAGAAGGAAGCCCCCCCCCCCTTCTCTCTCTCCTTTTGTATTATTTTATTATTATCTCATTGTTAGTGGGTACATGCAAGTAACTTTATTGGCTCCATGGGTGGTGCATTTTAAATGACCACTTTGACTCTCTTCTCTTCAATTTCATTCTAACACAACACAAGTAACACACTAGAGGAAAAATCCTCTCTATTCTTCTCTTCCTCTCTTTGGACGACCAAGGAAAAAGGAAACAAGGAGAAGATACAAGTGTAAAATCCTAGCTACAAGGGTGTATTGTCGGAGGCTTGGGGTATGCAAGCTTGAGGGACTACTCATTGAAGTTCTTGCCTTCCAACCATCCTCTCCTTCATTCGGGTTTTACCTCTTGAAAGGTAGTTTGACATGCATGAACTTTTAGTGTCATGCATGTGTTAGATAGTATGTATTTCGTATTTGGATCTGGGCTTGGGCTTTGCATGTGTAAAATTGGTTTTATACATATCAAATTAACAAAATTTAAAACTATTTCCGCTGCCTTTTTCATAAAATTGGGATTTTATGACTTTGATAATGTTGTTAAAACCCAACAATGGCATCAAGAGCCACTTATACGGATGCATGCTTCATTATACCCAAAAAATTTCAGGTTTATGGTGGGGTTTACCATATGCCCGAAAATTTTAGGGGTTTTGGTTACCCCTTGGTTTTTCAAGGTTATAATTTACATGCATGTGATAATCTTGAAATGTACGTCATTTGGATGATTAATTGTGTTGTTTGGACAAAACCCGGAACTTTCGGTTTTTGTTTGTTTTGGCCGAAAGTTTCAAGGGTCAAGGGGAACCATTTTGGGTCTTGTATTATTGCATATATGGATATGTATTGGATGTTCATAACCTAGCCATGGCCTTGTGTTTGGTTGAATTTTTGTGTTGATTGTTTGTTCATTCAAATGGTTGTTTGTTCATTCGATATGGTTGTAATATTTATTTGGGTTTGTAGTCTATTTATTCATTTCAATTGGTTTGTAATAATAAGTAGATTAGATGCATTTCTTTTACTAGAAAAATGTATTAGGATATATTTTGTAAAAGAAGAAGCAAGGAAGGAAGCCCAAATTAAATGATGGAGACCACAACACGGGGGTGAACACTTGGAGCATTTGGATGCGGAATCAAGTGGGAATTCACTGACACAAGCACATGTCCTTTTGAGTCCCATAGGAGAGACCTTTTGACACACTTGTCTTCGATCAACAAGTGTGGTCAACATTAGGAGGCTATGGTTATGAACTTGTGGTTGTGTATGTTTTATGCTTGTGTGGTTGTTTTAATTTTGTTTGTGTTATTGCAATGTGGTTTGCTAACATCTTAAAATCAACAACTAAGCATAAAATTGGTTCCTTAGAAATCGTTAGGTAATAAAATTGGTTTTAGTAAAGGCTAGTGATTTTATAATAAAATGGGTTTTATTAATATGAGCTTTGAAAATGGGTTTTTCAACTTAGTACCATACATTTGAATGCATGCAAATGGAAGGTACATAAAAGGTTTTCCAATCTAGAATTTAAAAAACTAAAATCCCTTTTTTGAAATAAGTTGAACATCATCCTTTTATACAACACTCAAATCATTTGGGAACTCGATAAAGGTCACCTAACCGCATTGGAAGAAACTTGTGAGTTTGAGGTGGATTTACAATATATGTGGGATAAAGGTCACCTAACCGCTTGTATGTGTAAACTCACATGTGTGTATAAGTAGGACGACTTAAATTGGAAACCATGTGAATAGGGTCACCGAAGCATGGCGTACAATGGTGTTGATTGGATTAAACGTGTCGACTAAACATGAGATATTTAACCAATCCCATAAAACTAGAAGTCGCAAAGGCTTGCAATCGTCAAACGTTGACTACCTTGTTAATTTAAATAGTAAGATAAAGGTCACCTAACTACTATTTGAATGTAATGTTGGGTTCTAGATTTTAATCATTAATTGTCTTGGAGACATAAAGGGTATTAATGATTAAAATTAATTGATATCGAAAATACTAAAATTGAGCTTTGTTATATTTGTAGATGGCCGCAATCAACAATCCACCTAACGTTATTATCCCACCCGTTAATAACCTATCACTAAGATCTATTCTCGATAAGGATCGTCTAAACCATACCAACTTTATGGATTGGTTTCGAAACTTGAGGATCGTTCTCAAGCAAGAAAAGAAATACTACGTATTAGAGGATCCTATTTCCGATGAACCTAGTGTTGACGATGTCGAAGACCATAACGATTGGGTTAAGCACAATGAGGATTTGGTGCAAGTTGCTTGCCTCATGTTGGGAACTATGATTCCCGAGATTCAAAAGGATTTTGAACTTCATGGGGCATACGACATGATCACCCAAATTAAGGAAATATTCCTTACACAAGCTAGGGTGGAACGCTTTGAAACGGTTCGAGCGCTTCATGCATGTTGTATGGAAGAAACCCAATCGGTCTCATCTTATGTGCTTAAGATGAAGAGCCACATTGATCGTCTCGAACGGCTAAATTGTCCCGTCTCAAAAGAGTTAGCTACGGATTTGATCCTAAATGGCTTAACTAAAAGGTTTGAGACATTTGTTATGAATTAAACATGAATGGGTGGTACAAGAGCATTGGTGAGCTTCATGCAATGCTCAAGACGGCCGAGACGGGAATGGGTAAAAAGGTTTTACCCGTTCTCACCATCAATGAGGGAGGCAATAGGAAGAGGCATCACCCGGAACCAAAGGTTGCCAAAGGCAAGGGACAACACATGGGTAAGTTCAAGGTAAAGGCTAAAGTGGAACCACCCAAACCAAAGAAGCTAAAGGTTAGCTCGGAGGATCCGTGCTTTGGATGTGGGGAGATTAGGCATTGGATGAGGAATTGTCCAACCCGTCTCAAAGAGTTGAAAGCTAAGAGGGATGCGGGGAAAACCTCGGGTACAACTTTCATGATTCATGTTGATCTTAATATTATTTCCTCTAACACATGGGTATTGGATACCGGATGTGGAACTCATATTTGCAATTTATTGCAGGGGTTCAAGGGAAATGAAGGATTTAAGAAGGGAGATACTAGTCTCTTCATGGGCAATGGAGCAAAGGTTTTTGTCGAATCCCAAGGAGACTACACATTGAAGCTTCCAAATGGTTTGGAAGTTATTTTGAAAGACATTTTGTATGCTCCTAGTTTGACTAGGAATATTATCTCTGTTTCTTTGTTAAGACAATATGGTTATGATTTTATGTTTATGGATGATTGTATTTGTGTTTTCATGAATAATGTCTTTTATTTTAAAGCAATGCCATCTAATGGCATTTATGAATTAGTTCATGATAACACATCCTTTGAAAACATGTTGTACCAATCAAGCACCAAGAAACTCAAAATGGATTTGAGTAAGACTTATCTTTGGCATTGTCGCCTTGGTCACATAAACAAAGATCGCATACATACACTTCAAAAGAATGGTCTTTTGGAATCAAGTGGAGATGATTCATTTGATAAGTGTGAGTCTTGTTTACTTGGAAAGATGACCGAGGACCCCTTTAGTGGAACAAATGAAGGGGCAAAAGACTTATTGGGTGTCATACATTCGGATATATGTGGTCCCTTTAAGGCAATGACAAGGAATGGGGAAGATACTTCATTACCTTTATCGACGATTATAGTCATTATGGATATGTGTACTTGTTGATGAAGCCTTTGAAATGTTCAAAGTCATCCAAAATGAAGTACAAAATCAACTCGATAAAACCATTAAAGTACTTCGTTCGGATACAGGAGGTGAATACCTAAGTGATGCTTTTTGAGATCTTCTTAGAAGTTGTGGGATTATCTCACACCTTACTCCACCTGGAACACCACAACACAATGGTGTGTCCGAAAGGAGGAATCGAACCCTATTATATATGGTTCGATCTATGATGGCTAGAAGCACATTGCTTCTATCATTTTGGGGTTTCGCTTTGCTCTCCTCGGCCCGTATTCTAAATGTGGCCCCAACCAAGAAAGTGGACAAGACACCTTTTGAGATATGGCATGGAAGGGCTCCATCGTTATCATATTTAAAGGTATGGGGTTATGAGGCTTATGTCAAGAACAACACCCAAAACAAACTTGAAAGTCGATCCACTATGGGATGTTATTTCTACAACCCAAACGAGCAAAAGGTGTTTGTTGCTCGAAAGGCCGAGTTCATGGAAACTAAGTTCCTTATGGAAGGTACTAGTAGAACGGTGGAACTCGAGGAGGATCGAGAACCACAAGTCGATACACGTTTGGTTGGTACTAGCAATCAACAAGAGGTTGTTGAAAATGATCAAATAGTTGGTCAAGACACACAAAACGTTCGCAAATCCGGTAGAATTAGTCATCCACCCAAAAGATATGGATTTTTCATGGATGGGTGCTATGTGGTAGATTCGGATGAACCCACCACATACCATGATGCAATGTCACAATCCGATTGTGACAAATGGCTAGAAGCCAAGAACGTTGAGATGCAATCCATGCATGACAACCAAGTATGGGACTTGGTTGTACCACCTCTTAATTCCAAACCAGTTGGAAGTAAGTGGGTTTTCAAGAAGAAAACTGATATGCATGGAAACTTGGATACTTATAAAGCTAGACTTGTAGCAAAAGGCTTCACTTAAACTCAAGGGGTTGACTATGATGAAACTTTTTCTCCCGTAGCATTGCTAAAGTCTATTAGGATATTGTTTGCCATAGCCGCACATTATGACTATGAGATATGTCAAATGGATGTCAAAACCACTTCCCTAAATGGGCATCTTGAGGAAGATGTCTACATGGTTCAACCCGAAGGTTTTTTCGATCCACAACATCCTAATAAAGTATGCAAGTTAAAGAAATCAATCTATGGATTGAGATAAGCATCTAGAAGTTGGATTCACCGTTTTCATGAAGAAGTTAAGAAATTTGGGTTCATCAAGAATGGTGATGAAGCTTGTGTGTATCAGAAAGCTAGTGGGAGCATCATTACCTTCTTAGTATTGTATGTTGATGACATACTACTATTTGGGAATGACATTCCAACCATGGAGGGTGTAAAAGCATGGCTTGGAAGTTGTTTTTCAATCAAGGATCTTGGTGAAGCCGCCTATATTTTGGGAATAAAGAGCTATAGGGATAGATCAAGGCGGTTGATAGGTTTAAACCAAAGTGCGTACATTGACAAAATCTCGAAAAGGTTCAAGATGGAGAACTCTAAGAAAGGTTTGGTACCTATTCAAAGAGGAACGATATTGAGTGCGTCTCAATGTCCAAGCTCGAAGGAAGAGCAAGATAGAATGAATGGGATCTCATACGCATCGGCTATTGGATCCATCATGTATGCAATTGTATGCACTAGACCGGATGTATCATGCGCTTTAAGCGTGACAAGTTGATTCCAACATAATCCGGGAAGTAGCCATTGGATGGAGGTCAAGAGTATATTGAAATACCTTAGAAGGACTAAGGATATGTTTCTAATATACGGGTCGGGTGAGGAGGAACTCGTTGTAAAGGGTTACACAAATGCGAGTTTCCAAACCGATCGAGATTATTCTCGATCACAATCGGGATATGTTTTCATTATGAATGGTGGGGCAGTCTCTTGGAAGAGCTCAAAGAAAGATGTGGTAGCATTGTCCACCACGGAATCGGAATACATCGCCGCCTCATTGGCAGCTCAAGAAGCTGCGTGGATTAGAAAATTCATTGCCGACCTAGGGGTGGTTTGTACCATTTAAGACCCTCTAGAGATCTTTTTGTGACAACGAAGGTGAGATTGCTCAAATCAAAGAACCTCTTGCACATCAAAAGACGAGGCACATTGAGCGGAGGTTCAACTACATAGGGGATGAAGTTGAAAAGGGAAAGATATGTATTCGCAAAGTTCACACCGATCAAAACATTGTGTATCCACTCACGAAGCTCCTTGAAAGGCCAAAGTATGAGGGTCATACTTTTGCCTTAGGACTTCGATATTCTAGTGATTGGATATGATCGAATTTTGTATTAGGATATCGGAAAAATTGTTATTTTGACTCATTCATATGATTATGATTTATGATTATGACATTTTGAGTTATGTTCCATTTTAGCATGTTTAAATCCATGAATAAGTTAATTATTCTAAATGTCCGTAGTCGCTCATATTTGTGGGAGCAAATATGAAGGTAAGACTATTATGAACTTGGATTGGTGGATATTCATAAGGTATGAATATAGAGCAAGGGTTGCTATCAAGGTTCATAGATATTTATGGGATATAAATATTAGACTGACCCACTCTCAAATATTACTACATGGAATCCTTGTGATTGATCATAAGTAAATTTGAGTAAAGGCGAATATCATAGTATCCTCCGACCTGAGATACATATTGGGTTTTGATATTCACCGAATATTGTACTTTGACTTAGTTTTTCGCTGCTCTGAAACATGACAGTACATAAGTCTAAGATCAGGTATTGTACTAGGTGATTGTGAAAGACGTATGGTTGTCAAGAGGGGATTTGTCCCTCTTATTCGTTGTGAGTAAATGTCTAAGGCCTGCAAAGTTAAATCAACAGAGAATGATCACTCTATGTCTCTGGATTTGACATGACATCTGCGGCAAAAGGATAAATGATAGATGTAACTAAATCATTTCAAGTAAGGGACTTGAAGGGGATGATGTTATTGAATGGCACTTCGTCATACGTATTAGGGGTAGTAAACCGTAGTTAGGCGGTATTTGCTACTTGCATCAATCTTCTATGTATCTTGTGCAATTGGGAGATTGTTGGACTCGTTATGCCCAAGACACATATTATTATCGATGTGGCTAGTATGTCATGATCCAAGTCGGGTCATACCCAATAACAAGCTAGACAAACACTGATAATATTTGTTTATATATGACATGATCATAACAAATGAATATTAACACTTGAGTTATTTGGAAAAAGGTTTCTAAATAATATGTACTTGTGAAATATATAAATCTAGTGGATGATTTATGATTTGAGAAAGAGCATTCCATATTGTTACTTAAAATGGTTAAGTAACAATATGTTTAACATGTTGCCTATATATTGTGTTACATTTATATGTTATAATGTTTTATAACATAAATATGTAAATAAAACTTTGAAATAATAATAATAATAAAAGAGAAGAAAGGGTCCGCCCCCACCCCCCCCCCCCCCCCCTTTCTCTCCCTTTGTATTATTTTATTATTATCTCATTGTTAGTGGGTACATGCAAGTAACTTGATTGGCTCCATGGGTGGTGCATTTTGAATGACCATTTTGACTCTCTCTCTTCCATTTCATTCCAACACAACACAAGTAACATACTAAAGGAAAAATCCTCTCTATTCTTCTCTTGCTCTCTTTGGACGGCCAAGGAAAAAGGAAACAAAGAGAAGATACAAGTGTAAAATCGTAGCTACAAGGGTGTATTGTCGGAGGCTTGGGGTATGCAAGCTTGAGGGACTACTCATTGAAGTTCTTGCCTTCCAACCACCCTCTCCTTCATTCGGGTTTTACCTCTTGAAAGGTAGTTTGACATGCATGAACTTTTAGTGTCATGCATGTGTTAGATAGTATGTATTTCGTATTTGGATCCGGGCTTGGGTTTTGCATGTGTAAAATTGGTTTTATACGATATCAAATTAACAAGATTGGGATTTTATGACTTTGATAATCTTGTTAAAACCCAACAAGAAAAACCTGTTCTAACTCATCAACTAAGAAAAACACTACTAATGTAAAGAATGTTTCATCTGTTTCATCCGAAAAGAACCAATTTCGGATGAGGATTTAATGAATATTATTAATCTGATGAAAACTGATAAAGTGAAAACGGGAAGGGTTTTTAAGATTAAGGGAATCAATCAGGTGTTTGTTGATGGAACTGTTCCCTTGAGCTTAATTAAACCTGAGATGGTTGAAAGCGTATTTATTAATGAAACATCGAGCTTAACCGAATTTGAGAAAGAATATGAGAAATCAAAACTAATTGACAATTCTCAAGAAAAGGTTAAAACTAATTTGTTATAACCCATCAAATTTGTAAAATTGTCTGGAATGGATTCACCATAGAATTTTTCTAAGTGTTCTTATTTTGAATTTTACAAAAACAAAAAAAAGAATAAAATGGGTATTCAAACTGAAAAGGTTACTTCTTTTGAACCTGCAGATTCACACGCCATTGCTAATGTCCCTGCCAATGACATTTCACCACAAGGATTTGTGGATATGAGAACTTGTTTCTCATGTGGTGAAAGGGGACATGTAGCTAAGAAGTGTGTTTCTAAGGTTAAACTCAATGCAAAACCCTTTACTAATTAGCAAGTTCTGATGGTTAAGAATGCTTTAAAAGAACAATCATTCACAAGTTAGCCTTGATGATTCATATATCATGTTCAACAACGTTAATCCTCGAAAGGTTGTGAGGGTTAGTGTTAAAAAGAAAGTTGCAAATGACAAGAAGGTTAAGCTGGTTAAACCTATATGTCAGAACACGAATACTGATGTAATTCAAGATAGTTATCTAAAAAGAAAATCAAAATCGTCTTTAAGTTATAGACATGTTCATCATTTACACCAGAAGAACATGAAAAAGAAAATAAAAAGACATCATGGTTTATGATGATGGATCTTCAACCGGGAAACCTACACTTAATTTATCACCTAAGGAACCAAAGGTTCAGCCCAAATACTGAGGCTTGGGCTGCATTTTTGAACTAACTATTTACTTGTTTGTGCATATTTCATCCAAGATTATTTCAGGAAACAAATGGATCATGGATGGTGAATGCTCTCAGTACATAACTGGCAATCTAAATCTTCTTACAAATGTAACACCCCGACCAAAGGCGGATTATACATCGGGGCGCCACATATTGTTTCATTACTCGTGACACTATTGGGTGTCAATATTTAATAAATACATTCATTCGCGCACGCGCAGGGTAAACACAAGATAACATAAATCATCATAAATCAATATATTATAAGGCAAAATATTAGAACAACAAATAACTTGTCTTGATACATTTTAATCTAGGTCCAAAATAAAGAAAACTTCCTATGTGTCCACAAGCTCCAAAACAGCTACTGCAAACCTGAACATGTGTTAAAATAAACGTCAAACACTTGCGTGTTGGTGAGAAATCAAGTTTAATACAATACATAGATAATCATAAATCTGTGCGCAACACGTGTATGTCTGGTGTTTAGCAAGGGTGCAATCAGATTGTGATCAAGCCTAAATAGATCATAGCTCATAGTTCATAGTTCAATCCGTGCTCCCAATTGAGCACAAAAACGAGAAAACATCTGTGCAAGTGTAAACAAAGAAAACCGTAAACGATAGGTCTCCCGTGTTCATCTAATGGATCCATGAAAACTTCGGAATAGGCCGAACAAAGCGGTTAATGATACACACATACAAATAAACAGCCAAGTAAACGTCCTCAACACATGGGATACTGCGCGACTAAAGCTCATAAACAAGTTTAAGACTCTAAGTTTGTATGAACACATGAACATCCCAAAACATTAAAAGCAAAAAGGGATTAGGTACGAGATTACTCACATGATAAACGATGCGGTGTAAGATAAAGCAAGAACCAACTTTAAACAAGCACAAGTTAACCTATAAATAAGATTATTGTTTTAATGATTGGGTTAAGTCTTGATTATAAGTTAGCATAATTAATAAGTAAATTATTATATATAATATATATATTACCGGAAGAGCAGGACAGAACAGGGAGGAAGACGGAGACAGAGAGGGAGGCGGCAGAGAGCAAGGGGCAAGAGAACAGGAGAGATTAAGTGTTTTGTGTGTGTAGTGTTAGGAAAAATAATACTATTATTTATAGAGAAACCCTAGGAGACATGAATCCAGAAAAAGGGGAAAAGATCTCAAGACAAACAGAACAAGACAAAACAAAAGATAACAAAAGATATCCTAAAGCAAGAGATATCAAAAAGCATAAGAAAACAAAAGCAAAAGATATGGAAAGATATGGCAGCTGCAGGGGGCAAAGGAAAAGCTGACAGGGAACAGTAAAAAGCATGGGCGGGTCAGATAAAGGTACTGGTCAAGCATGGAAAAAGCAGATCTCAAAAGATAATGTCAGTCACTTTTTCTGCCAACCAATGGGGTTGGTGCGCATGCTGCGCCGAAAGTAACTTTTCAGACATAAAGCAGATTAGGTCAACAGCACAAAAGATAAGACAACACAAAAGCAAACGGCTAGATTAAACAGAAGAAAACTCAAAGGGTTTAGCGCGAGAAAGCTCGAGCGCACAGGCAGACACAGAAGGTCAAGAGAGCGCGAGCGCGAAGGCAGACAGAACCAACCTTAACGCGTCGCGGAAAGAACTACATTTCTAAGCGCGTCGCGGGAAGAATCACATTTCTTAGCGCGCCGCGGGAGGAACTAGAATTCCTAGCGCGCCGCGGGAAGAACTATAATTCTTCGCGCGTCGAGGGATGAACTACGATTCTTAGCGCGCTGCGAGAAGAACTACAAATCCTTAGCGCGTCGCGGGAAGAACTACCGTTCTTAGCGCGCTGCGAGAAGAATTACAATTCTTAGCGCGCTGCGAGAAGAGTTCGTCTCGCGTATCGCTGAAACAGGTGGTCTTCACGCAGGATTCCTTGTAAGGGGTCTGGCGCGTGGAGCTGCGCAGACAACCTTAGGCGGGAAGGAACAAAGGACAAGCAAAGAGTTAGAAGAAAAAGAGGGAAACAAGGCTTAAGGGCGGGACGGCGACAAAAGGGAAAAGAAGGCGGAAAGAGAGAAGGAGAGGGACGGGACGGCGGAAAGAAAGAGAGAGAAAGAGGCGGGAAGGAAAAGTATATTATTATTATTAAAAGTAAAATATAAGTATAAATATTAAATAATAAAAGAAAGAGATCGGGTCAGAGAAACGGGTACCTGGGTCGGGTCGGATCGGGGCAGATGTCACAGTCTCCCCTACTTTAAGAAATTTCGTCCCGAAATTTATCTCGAAGTAGGTTGCGCAGAGAACAGGTGCGGGTACTTGATCTTCATTTGATCTTCCCTTTCCCATGTAAACTCGGCTCCGCGCTTGGACTCCCAACGAACTTTCACGATAGGGATACGACTGCGCTTGGTTTGCTTAACCTCGCGATCCATAATCTCAACAGGCTTCTCAACGAAATGCATAGATTCATCAACTTGAACTTTATCAAGTGGAATGTGAAGGTTCTCGTCAGCTAAACACTTCTTGAGATTGGATACATGGAACGTTGGATGCACATTACTGAGCGCGGGCGGCAGGTCAAGTCTGTAGGCAACTTTTCCTACACGCGCGAGAATCTTGAATGGACCAACATAACGAGGAGCAAGCTTACCCTTCTTCCCAAAGCGGACAACACCTTTCCAAGGCGACACTTTGAGGAGAACAAGATCACCAACTTGAAATTCGAGAGGCTTTCGCCTACGATCTGCATAACTCTTCTGTCGGCTTCTGGCAGTCAGCAGATGATCACGGATCTTGGCGATTTTATCGGTTGTCTCTTGAACAAGTTCGGGTCCTGTGATTTGAGCTTCTCCCACTTCGCTCCAACAAATCGGGGAACGGCACTTACGACCGTAAAGTGCTTCAAATGGGGCCATACCAATACTGGAATGATAGCTGTTATTATAAGAGAACTCAATCAAAGGCAGGTGTGAATCCCAATTACCTCCAAAATCAAGAACACAAGATCGGAGCATATCCTCAAGAGTCTGAATAGTTCGCTCAGACTGACCGTCAGTCTGGGGATGATATGCCGTACTCATGTCCAAGCGAGTTCCTAGCGCAGATTGGAGAGATTTCCAAAAGCGAGATATAAAACGGCCATCGCGATCGGATATGATGCTCAAAGGAGTACCATGGCGGCAGACAATTTCCTTGACATAAAGCTGCGCGAGTTGCTCAACACGGTAGTTTTCACGAATGGGCAGAAAGTGAGCAGACTTAGTCAATCGATCCACTATTACCCAAATGCTATCATGTTTGCTTGCTGTCAAAGGTAACTTGGTAATAAAGTCCATCGCTACACATTCCCATTTCCACGTAGGAATTTCTGGTTGTTCGAGCAAACCAGATGGGCGTTGGTGTTCAGCTTTCACTTTAGAACAAGTCAGACATCTAGCTACGAACACAGCAATATCCTTTTTCATACCGGGCCACCAATAAGTTATGCGCAAATCCTTGTACATCTTATCAGCGCCAGGATGAATAGAATACCGAGATTTGTGCGCTTCACTCAAGATATCAGCGCGAAGATTCTCATCAAAGGGAATCCAGATGCGATTGAGATAGCAGAGAATTCCACTCAGATTAGGCACAAAATGCGCTTCCGCGCCACACGCTAACTCGGCGCGAAGGTTACCATTACTGATGGATGCGCGCTGCGCGTCACGAATACGCGATTCAAGGTTGCTTTGAATCGGCGCGAAGTGAAGCTGCGTGCGCGGCAAGATACAGTTAAGCTGGCAGGGTTTTCGGCTGAGCGCATCGGCTACCACATTAGCCTTACCAGGATGATACCGGATCTCACAATCGTAATCGCTGATGAGTTCGTTCCATCGGCGTTGCCTCATGTTAAGTTCCTTCTGATCAAAGATATGCTGAAGGCTTTTATGGTCAGTGTAAAGGATACACTTAGTACCATAAAGGTAGTGTCTCCAGATCTTCAAGGCAAAAACAACTGCACCAAGTTCGAGGTCGTGAGTTGTATAATTCTTTTCATGAACCTTAAGTTGCCTTGATGCGTAAGCGATAACCTTGCCTCGTTGCATAAGAACACAACCGAGACCTTGGTTGGATGCATCGCAATACACGACAAAATCATCATTACCCTCAGGTATCGCAAGAACAGGAGCTTCACACAACAAACGCTTGAGCGTTAGAAAGGCTTCTTCTTGCTTCGAGCCCCAAATATACGGTTTACCTTTGTGCGTTAGAGCTGTTAAAGGCAAAGCGATCTTTGAGAAGTTCGAAATAAATCGCCGGTAGTAACCAGCTAAGCCCAGAAAGGAACGGATCTCAGAAGGAGTGGTCGGCGTAATCCAGTTCTTGATTGCTTCAATTTTGGATGGGTCGACATGAATACCCATCTTGTTCACAACATGGCCAAGAAACTGTACTTCATCAGACCAGAATTCACACTTGGAGAGCTTAGCATAGAGTTGCTCAGCTCTAAGCTTTTGCAACACCAACCGAAGATGTTGCTCGTGCTCGGCCTTGGTCTTAGAATACACCAGAACATCATCGATAAACACAATCACGAATTTATCCAAGAAAGGCCTACACACCCGGTTCATTAGATCCATGAAAACGGCGGGTGCGTTGGTTAAACCGAAGGACATGACCAAGAATTCAAAATGGCCATAACGAGTTCGAAAAGCAGTCTTCGGAACATCTTCATCGCGGATGCGCAACTGGTGATAGCCAGAGCGGAAATCAATCTTCGAGAAACAAGAGGCACCTTGGAGTTGATCAAAGAGGTCGTCAATACGCGGTAAGGGATACCGGTTTTTAATGGTGAGTTTGTTCAACTCGCGGTAATCAATACACATGCGAAACGATCCATCTTTCTTCTTAACGAACAACACCGGAGCACCCCAGGGCGAAGAGCTAGGGCGAATGAATCCTTTAGCAGTCAACTCTTGAAGTTGGCTGGCCAATTCTTGCATCTCAGCGGGTGCAAGACGGTAAGGAGATTTAGCTACGGGGGAAGCACCAGGGACAAGATCAATACGGAACTCGACTTCACGAGCGGGAGGGATACCAGGAAGATCATCAGGAAAAACTTCAGGGAAATCACGCACAACAGGGATATCGCGAAGCTTCTTTTCTTCAGCAGGTTTAACCACATGGGCTAGAAATGCAATACACTTCTTCCGCATGAGTCTTTGGGCTTCGGCGCAAGACATAAGTTTAAGACCACTGGAGGGTTTTTCGCCGTAAATATGAAGATCACCATTTTCTCGAGGTATGCGAATCAATTTCTTGGCGCAAATAACTTCGGCGCGATTCTTCGAGAGCCAGTCCATACCAATAAATAACATCAAAGCTTCCAAGAGGCATAGGGATAAGGTCAATCAGAAAATCGTTTTCGTTAAGGTTAAGCGTGCAATCTTTAATCACTGAGTTAATTAAAACAGTTTCACCATTAGCCAATTCAACTGAAAAATCCTCTTTTAAGTCACTGCGCGGTCGCGCAAGTTTCTGTTCGAGGGCGCGAGAGATAAAACTTCGATCGGCGCCAGTATCAAAAAGTACAGAAGCATAAAATCCGTTAAGCAAAAATGTACCATTAACTACGTCATTATTCGCTTGCGCTTGGTGCGCGGTTATGTTAAAAGCTCGTCCACGCGTTACTTGGTTTGAAATCTGGTTCACCGGATTCGCTTGTGTAATCTGAACTTGTAGTCTCGGGCACGCGTTCCGGAAATGACTGGGATCACCGCAGTTATAGCACGACCTGGGTCGTGGGTTTTGGTAGGTTGGTTGTGGGTTCTGCGGGTAGACTGGTGGTGTTGGCGCAATTGGATTGGCGGGAGGGACTCTACAGTATTCGGTTGAGTGACCAATGCGGCCACATCGGTTACATTGTCGACACGGGGTCTGAGTTGGGTGGTGAAGTCTACAGGTTGGGCAAAGGGGTTGGTTTCCTGTGTAAGGTTTCTTAAGTGGCGGGGCAGGGAGTGCTGGATTGGTTAAGGCATAGTTATGGACTACAGGAGGTGTTGGGTAGGCTGTCAGTGGGTTAGGCGCATAAACTGGGGGTTGGTAGATGGGTTGCTGGGCAATGGGCGGGTTGGTAAGCGCATAGGCCTTGCGCCTGCGCTTGAGGTTGTTACGGTTTGAGGGTTCAGGTTTGGTTTCTGCGGGTTCAGGGGCAGTTTTGGTGGGTTTGGTCTTTTCTGTTCCCTGCAGGAACAGGGTTCCTGCTCTGACATGGTTGTCGCTGAGCACAGCGGCCAACTCGATGGCGTCAGAAAGGGTTACTGGGTTTCTGGCCCATACAGAATCTTGAATTTCCATGGGAAGACCCCCAAGGAATTTCTCTATGGCTCGGCGTGAAGGGGTAACAAGGTGAGGGACAAGCAAACTTAGTTCATGGAAGCGCGTCGCGTACTCGCGCGCTTCACCGCTGTATTGCTTAAGATTCCAAAATTCTTCCTCCAAGCGCTTAACTTCGTTGGGAGGGCAGAATTCTCGCGAAAGAATTTCCTTAAATTCCTCCCAGAGCATGCTGGAAGCAGCTTCTGCGCCACGCGCATGAGCTACTCCATTCCACCATGTAAGCGCTCTGGATTCCAGGACACTGGAAGCATACAGGGTTCGTCTGTCTGAGGGTCATTGGGTGTGGAGGAAAGTGTTTTCTATTTTCTCAAGCCATTGGAGCATCACGGTGGCTCCTTCAAGACCTGTGAACTTTGGAGGGTTACCCGCGTTAAAGGATTTAATGTTATAACTAGAGGTGTTGGTATTGTTTTGGCTCAAGGCTTGGGCTATAGCGGCGGCCATTTCCTGGGAACGTTGCTGTCTACGCATGCGCGAGGCTTCTCTTCTCTGAAATCGGCGAGATAGCGGAGGCATTCTATAAAAATTTTAATTTTAGTTAATATCTTGGTTTTAGCGCAAAGTTTTAATCTTATAAAGCTTGGTTTCACGGAGTCAGTTACTGTCAAAAGTTAAAGTAAAATAAATGACCCAAAATACAGACTTAATAAAGGTAACAAATTCGAATCAAGAATCGACAATTCATGTATCACCATGACTTTCCGAATTCCCAATTTAAAATATACGAGCAAACGAGTATTGGAGATTGACGATTCATGTATCACCATGACTTTTCAATCTTCAATATAAAACATACAAGAAAATGAGTATTGGAGGTTGACAATTCATGTATCACCATGACTTTTCAAGTCTCCAACCTCAGAACATAATCGTAAGTGGAAATTGAAAATCAGCTATTCATGCATCACCATGACTTTTCGGACTTTCAAATTCAACAAACGAATATGTAAGAAAAATCAATAAAAATCGAAATTTAGCAAAAATCGAAATATCGCGAAATAAAACATAAAATCATATACTGCGCAAGCGCGAGCATACTCATAAATAACGAGTAATTAACAATAAGCGCGCAAACATGAGATTTCTCTCATGCGCGAGAAGGGACTCTTAGGTATTCTAGGCCGTTACGTCTAACCACCTATCCTAAAGTCAACGAGCTCTGATACCAATCTGTAACACCCCGACCAAAGGCGGATTATACATCGGGGCCCCACATATTGTTTCATTACTCGTGACACTATTGGGTGTCAATATTTAATAAATACATTCATTCGCGCACGCGCAGGGTAAACACAAGATAACATAAATCATCATAAATCAATATATTATAAGGCAAAATATTAGAACAACAAATAACTTGTCTTGATACATTTTAATCTTGGTCCAAAATAAAGAAAACTTCCTATGTGTCCACAAGCTCCAAAACAGCTACTGCAAACCTGAACATGTGTTAAAATAAACGTCAAACACTTGCGTGTTGGTGAGAAATCAAGTTTAATACAATACATAGATAATCATAAATCTGCGCGCAACACGTGTATGTCTGGTGTTTAGCAAGGGTGCAATCAGATTGTGATCAAGCCTAAATAGATCATAGCTCATAGTTCATAGTTCAATCCGTGCTCCCAATTGAGCACAAAAACGAGAAAACATCTGTGCAAGTGTAAACAAAGAAAACCGTAAACGATAGGTCTCCCGTGTTCATCTAATGGATCCATGAAAACTTCGGAATAGGCCGAACAAAGCGGTTAATGATACACACATACAAATAAACAGCCAAGTAAACGTCCTCAACACATGGGATACTGCGCGACTAAAGCTCATAAACAAGTTTAAGACTCTAAGTTTGTATGAACACATGAACATCCCAAAACATTAAAAGCAAAAAGGGATTAGGTACGAGATTACTCACATGATAAACGATGCGGTGTAAGATAAAGCAAGAACCAACTTTAAACAAGCACAAGTTAACCTATAAATAAGATTATTGTTTTAATGATTGGGTTAAGTCTTGATTATAAGTTAGCATAATTAATAAGTAAATTATTATATATAATATATATATTACCGGAAGAGCAGGACAGAACAGGGAGGAAGACGGAGACAGAGAGGGAGGCGGCAGAGAGCAAGGGGCAAGAGAACAGGAGAGATTAAGTGTTTTGTGTGTGTAGTGTTAGGAAAAATAATACTATTATTTATAGAGAAACCCTAGGAGACATGAATCCAGAAAAAGGGGAAAAGATCTCAAGACAAACAGAACAAGACAAAACAAAAGATAACAAAAGATATCCTAAAGCAAGAGATATCAAAAAGCATAAGAAAACAAAAGCAAAAGATATGGAAAGATATGGCAGCTGCAGGGGGCAAAGGAAAAGCTGACAGGGAACAGTAAAAAGCATGGGCGGGTCAGATAAAGGTACTGGTCAAGCATGGAAAAAGCAGATCTCAAAAGATAATGTCAGTCACTTTTTCTGCCAACCAATGGGGTTGGTGCGCATGCTGCGCCGAAAGTAACTTTTCAGACATAAAGCAGATTAGGTCAACAGCACAAAAGATAAGACAACACAAAAGCAAACGGCTAGATTAAACAGAAGAAAACTCAAAGGGTTTAGCGCGAGAAAGCTCGAGCGCACAGGCAGACACAGAAGGTCAAGAGAGCGCGAGCGCGAAGGCAGACAGAACCAACCTTAACGCGTCGCGGAAAGAACTACATTTCTAAGCGCGTCGCGGGAAGAATCACATTTCTTAGCGCGCCGCGGGAGGAACTAGAATTCCTAGCGCGCCGCGGGAAGAACTATAATTCTTCGCGCGTCGAGGGATGAACTACGATTCTTAGCGCGCTGCGAGAAGAACTACAAATCCTTAGCGCGTCGCGGGAAGAACTACCGTTCTTAGCGCGCTGCGAGAAGAATTACAATTCTTAGCGCGCTGCGAGAAGAGTTCGTCTCGCGTATCGCTGAAACAGGTGGTCTTCACGCAGGATTCCTTGTAAGGGGTCTGGCGCGTGGAGCTGCGCAGACAACCTTAGGCGGGAAGGAACAAAGGACAAGCAAAGAGTTAGAAGAAAAAGAGGGAAACAAGGCTTAAGGGCGGGACGGCGACAAAAGGGAAAAGAAGGCGGAAAGAGAGAAGGAGAGGGACGGGACGGCGGAAAGAAAGAGAGAGAAAGAGGCGGGAAGGAAAAGTATATTATTATTATTAAAAGTAAAATATAAGTATAAATATTAAATAATAAAAGAAAGAGATCGGGTCAGAGAAACGGGTACCTGGGTCGGGTCGGATCGGGGCAGATGTCACAGTCTCCCCTACTTTAAGAAATTTCGTCCCGAAATTTATCTCGAAGTAGGTTGCGCAGAGAACAGGTGCGGGTACTTGATCTTCATTTGATCTTCCCTTTCCCATGTAAACTCGGCTCCGCGCTTGGACTCCCAACGAACTTTCACGATAGGGATACGACTGCGCTTGGTTTGCTTAACCTCGCGATCCATAATCTCAACAGGCTTCTCAATGAAATGCATAGATTCATCAACTTGAACTTCATCAAGTGGAATGTGAAGGTTCTCGTCAGCTAAACACTTCTTGAGATTGGATACATGGAACGTTGGATGCACATTACCCTGCGCGTGCGCGAATGAATGTATTTATTAAATATTGACACCCAATAGTGTCACGAGTAATGAAACAATATGTGGCGCCCCGATGTATAATCCGCCTTTGGTCGGGGTGTTACAACAAACGTTAAAGACATTCAAGGAGGTTATGTTACCTTTGCGGGTAATCATGGTGGTTTAATAACCAAGGAAGATGAAGTCCCGAATGGTAGGGTTACCTTCCAGAAGGTAAATTACTGCGAGAAGGTTGACCACAATTTGTTAATCATTTCACATATTTTTGATAAGAAGTATATGACCTTGTTCACGATAAAGTGTGCGTTATTCTTAAACCAGGATTCATCATTCCCGAGGTCATGATCGTCATGAGATCACCTCGATCTGATGATATTTATGTGCTTGACATGGCGAAAACCGCAAGTTTCTCATCTTCAACAACGTGTTTTATCTCGAAAGCAGTCGAGAAAGCACAATCCTTTGGCATAGGAGGATTGGTCATATCCACATTAGAAAAACAAATCATTTGATGGAAAATGATGTGGTGTATGACGTATCATTGAAGAATTTCAAGATGACCAATCATTTTGTGGCATGCAAGAAAGGCAAACAGAAAAAGAAATCGCATCCACTTAAAATGATAAACTCGATCAATATTCCGTTGAAACGTCTTCACATGGATCTGTTTGGTCTTGTGAACCGACTTGAGTATTGCTGGAGATCTTTATTGTTTAGTCATCACCGATGACTATTTGCGATTTTTGTGGGTGTTACTTATGTACCCAAAGGATCAAACACCCGTTCTCGTACAAAACCTGATCACTAAGGTCGACTCATTTTACAAACTTAAAGTGAGACGCATCCGAAGTGATAATGGCACAGAGTTTTAGAATAGTCAAATGGAATTATTTTGTATTCAGAAAGGAATTCATCATGAATGCCGTCTCCGTATATGCCACAACATAACAGTGTTGCTGAAAGGAAGAATTAGACCATTATTGAGGCGGCTAGAACAATGATGGCAGATTCTAAGCTTCCGGTTCAATTCTGAAATGTAGCTGTGAATGCTGCATGTTGTACATTGAACAGAGTTCTCATGGTTAAGATGAAGAAAACAAGATACGAACTTCTCAATAACCGTAAGCCAAACCATCAATTTCCCGAATCATTCGGATGTCCTTTCACAATGTTAAAGAAAGACGTGGGTAAATTCGAATAGAATGCGATCGAAGGATACTTTCTCGGGTACGCATCACCCAAGAAACTACGATGGTCTTTTTGACTACTGTGGTCTTTTTGTCAGCGGTACATCACACCACCTGCAGACAAAGGGACCAGATTGGATATTCGACTACGATGGTCTTTTCGATTCTTTCTCTCCTTTGGTTGACGTACAACAAGAAGATTTAATTTATGCGTATCTTGAATATGAGATTCTATATACACGAAGGTCTTCTATTTATAAAGAACCCGTTGTTTTACCCGATCAACCAGAAAATTCAAATGAAGTTTCTAATTCATCTAATGATGACAACTTTGAAGATTCTTTCTCAGCACCATTCATTGAATCTCAAGATGTTTCCAAGATACAAGTTGAAGAATCTTCCAAAACTTTGACTGCTGAATTTTCGGAAGATTGCATCACCAACTTACACGACTATGTTGTAGTTCCTAAGAATATGACGCTTCGGATTCATTCTTATCAGCCTCGGGACAACATTATCGGTGTTGTAAATGAGGGGGTTCGGATGCTACAACAATTTGCTAAAGTATGCAATGATAATGTATTATGTGTATATACGGATACGCATGCTATGGGGATAATAAATATCGCCAAATACACATGCTTCCTATCTCAAATTGAACCAACAAGTGTTTCAATGGCACTTCAGGAACCGTCTTGGTTTGAAGCAACGCAGGAAGAACTACAACAGTTCGTGCGACTAGGTGTATGGGATCTTATTGATCAACCGGTTCGGGTTAAGAAAGCTATCCCGATAAAATGAGTAATTAATTGCAAGAAGGACGATCGTGGGGCAATCGTAAGAAACAAAGCACGATTAGTCTCTAAGTTTTTAATCAACAAGAAGGCATAGATTACACAGAAGTATATGCTCCGATGGCACTACTGGAGCCTATAGGTATCTTTCTTGCCTACACAGCTTTCAAGAACTTTAAATTGTATCAAATGGACGTCAAGAGTCCGTTTTTGAATAGCGAAATATATGAAGAGGTGTATGTGAAGCAGCCTTTGGGTTTTGAAGATCTTGACTGTTCTGAGCATGTTTAGCATTTAAACAAGGCTCTATATGGTCCACCCCAAGCCCCTGAAAGCTTGGTATAGCATGTTGGCTGACCATTTGTTCAATAGCGGCTTCAAACGTGGGACTGTTCGAAGAAGATCTCCTTCTAGTCTAGATTTACGTCGAAGATATCATTTTGGCTCAAAAAACGACGCATTATGTAAGGATTTTGAGAAGAGAATGCAGACCAAGTTCGAAATGAGTTCGATAGGAGAGATGAATTTCTTCTTGGGTTTACAGGTTCACTAGTCTGATTCCGAAATTTCCATTCATCAGACTAAATAAGTGAACAATGTCTTGAGCCAATTCAAGATAATTGTTGGAAAAGTCTTCTCGACGCCTCTTCCCGTGGGTTACAATTTGTCACCGGACAAATTGGAGGATACCGTTGATCTAACCCTTTATCGAGATATGATTGTTTCTTTAATGTGCTTAACCACTTCTCGTCTTGATATTATGTTTGCTGTTTGTCTTTGTGTCAGGTATCAGTCTTGTCCCCGAGTAACTCATATGCGGTTGTTAAGCATATTTTCCACTATCTCAGGGGTAATCCTGACATTAGGTTATGGTATCCTAAGGATGACAGTTTCGATCATACTGCTTACACAGACTCGGACTATGGAGGGTGCAAGATCAACTTCAAGTCTACCATAGCAGGATGTTAATTCTTAGGAAACCGGCTTGTTTCCTGGCAGTGTAAGAAGTAGACAATAGTCTCTACTTCAATCGCTGAATCCGAATACATGGCAGCCTTGAGTTTTTGTTCACAGGTTTAATGGATCCAGCAACACTTATGGGATTTCGGTATGAAGTTTCTTACTACTCCTATTTATATTGATAATTCTGCTACAATTAGCAGAACTAACAATCCTGTTCAACACTCAAAGACGAAAAATAAAAAAATATTTTTGGTATGTTTTGATATAACATTTAGAAAAATTCAAAATGATTTTACTTTTTGCTTTATTTTCGATTACCGAGCTATGTGAATTTAAAATTTGTTGAGTGGATTTTTGATAAGGAAGATTGGAATCTTCTCAACCTCCTCAGAAAACGGCTAAGTATGGACTTCGAGCAAGCCTAGACGATCGAGCATGGTTTTACTACTTTAAGCAAGGTCTTCAGAACCTTAAATGGATAATTTCTTCTAAGTGCTAAGGCTTCGAGCAAGCTACACTTCAACGAGCAAGAGTGTTCTTCTATCGAGCCTGGATTGCCAATCGAGCAAACAGCTTGATCATACAAGTTTTAACCAAGTGTTATGAGCACATGATGGTCGAGCACATGTAGACAAGCATGGATGCAATAAGAAGATGTCATGTGATCAACGCAAAGACTTCGACCACAGTTCAGTTCCCCGAGCAAGATTTACATCCGAGCATGCTAAAGATTGCTGAATAAGAAGATTGAAGACATCAAGAAGAATGAGCTTGCTCGATGGACTAGTTCGAGCAAAGCATGGATTAGTCAAGAGGAATGAAGCTTGATGGAAGGGAATATCATCACTGAAGATATTCTAAGTAAAGTATGTTCGAGGACAATCATCGAGCATACCTAGCATAGTGAGTCTGCTCGAGCAAGATTGTTACCTTGCTCGAGGACTCAAGACTTGTATTATTTTGTATTTCATTATGTAATGATTAGGAACTTCAAGAAGGAATGTCAGGGTCTATAAATAGGGTCCTAGGTTTCCATTTAGGGCACGAAACAGATTCGGATAATAACGCACACAATAAGAGAAACATTCCTAAAAGAATATTCTATTTGTTTCCTCGTACTGCCGTCGCCGCCGTCTCGCATGAACCCTAGACATTCCTTTCACTGTTTCATTAATGACTCATTTAATACAGTAAATCTTTGTCTGTGAATGTGCTTTTATTGATTATTTATTATCATTTCGTGTTTGTTATTTTCACTCCTTTGTTCCCACTTGTTGGATATCCTGATTCCGCCGGGATATTCAATAGGCCTTCAGGTAACAGAGTTGGTGTGTTCTTGTCAACCTTTCTAAGGTTTCACCCGACTCACGGTCCTGACAAGTGGCATCAGAGCTTGTGTATGCTCGCTGAAGGCCACGGGACAGAAGGTTTGTGAAAAAGCTTGAAGCTTTACTTTGTTTCACTACTGCAAATTCCAGATTTGCTGAAATGGAAGACCAAGAAGTCTCTACCAACAAGATTCCAAGATTGCTTGGACAAGAAAATATTATCAAATGGAAGGTGCTCTTCCAAGCAGCAGTAAACTACAACGACCCAAAGCTTTGGACTTTCATGCCACTATTGAGCTAAAAATGAAGAAACGGGACGTTAAGGCTTTGTCTATGCTGAAGTTAGGTCTTTCTTGGGAAATCTTGACAACTGTCAATCATCACAAAACTGCAAAGGGTATGTTTGATGCGGTCATCGACATGTTTGAAGGAAATACAGAACTAAGAGATATCAAGAAAGATAGACTGAAGCTACAGCTAGCCAGGTTCAAGTTTAAAGACGGAGAGAGATTAAAATCAGTATTGTAGAGGTTTATGATGATTGTAAACGAGATAAGAACAATTGATCTGTAGATCTCTGACTTTGAACTGAACAAGAAGCTTTTTTCATCCTTGTCTGGTGAATGGTACACTGCCAGCAAGTTCATTAAGGAGAAAGTCAGTTTCCCCAATTTTAAGCTGGATGATATGATTGCATTTCTTAAAGCTGCAGAACAAGAGATGATCAAAAATCATATGATTAGAGAGGACAAGCTATGTTTTCATGAGCAATGCTCTTGTAGCACCAATGGGCAATCTCTCAATCAAGAACCAGCAGCCTATTGTTGAAGATCCATCAGAAACAAGTTCAACATGTAGTGGACAGTCAAGGTTTAATGTTCAGCTAATTGAAAATGATACCACCTCTACAGCAAATGGGCAGTCATCATTTATGCAGAACAACAATGCTCAAAGAATAGACTATCAAGCATTGTTCTCTATATTTAATGAGTCATATCATGCCTTCGTCGCCAAGAACCTGATCAAAAAAAGTATTGTGCAGGAGGATCTTGAACAAATCGATGCCGATGACTTGGAAGACATGGACATAAAGTGGCAGGCAGCTATGTTCGCAGTGAGGAACAAAAGGCTGTATAACAGAACTGGAAAAACAAGCTTTAATGGACCAAATGAAAGAATTAGCTATGACAAGTCAAAAGCCATCTGTTACAATTGTCAACAACCAGGACATTTTGCTAGAGAGTGCAACATGCCAAAGCAAGTAGGTAACCAAGTAAATCAGAACCAATTCTATCAAAACCAGAATTAGAATTTCCAGCACTAGAGAACTCAGATCACCAACCAAACCCTATCAAAATCCAAACTGACCTCAGCAACAAACCCTTCAACCCCAAAGAAACAATCAAATGCAGGTTCACACTAATCAAAATAGAGCAAATCATAACAATGTGAACCAGCTGAGAGATCAAGGAAATGTTGCAGTAACCAGGGTGCCACATGATATGGAGTTTGATTGGAGTAACCATGCTGTTGAGATTGAGAAGGAAAATGTTGCTTTTATGGCAAAAGTGCAGGACAAGCTTGAATCGTTAAATGCATAGGTACAATCTGATATTTCAATATCTGATCTTCTTATTACCATTGATAAACTAAATCAAGAGATTGGAAAATGGAAAACTGAGTGTGGTAGATAGGAAGCCTTCTTAAATGTATATGAAGCCAGTGAAGCAACTTATGAAAATCAAATAAAGGGGCTTGAAGAGGATTGTATGATGGCATACCAAACCCAATCAAAGATGACAATTGAAATTGAGGGGTTGAAGAAGACGTATGCTGAAGAGAAATTGAAAAATGCTGACTTGTTGATTCAGATAGAATTCTTGAAGAACCTTGTCTCTACAGGAAATATAGTGGGTTATGTGGATAAGATGACAAAAGAAAAAAAGTACAAAAAGGTGCCACCACCTTTCTGTGATAGCTACCCACTGAAGGTAGATAAGGAAAGCAGAAGTGAATATCTGAAACAATTCAAGAATGTGTTTGATGATAAAGCTGAGTTGGTAAAGCAATATGATGATGTGTTTGTGGATAAAAATGGAGAGTTTGCTGTAAAACCAAATGAGAAATCAGAAATGCAGACAAATGCAAAGAAGAATGATCAGAAAAAGAAATGGAGTGATTACTGAAGTGAAGATAGTAATTGCAGCTGTGGAAGCACAAAGTCATCTAAGAGCAAGAAGAAAAAGGGTCAAGCAAGCAGAAAAGTGAAAAGATTCCCCTTCTTCCAAAGATGACTCCTAAGATGAGAAAGTACTATGAAAAGATTAGAAAAGAACATGTGGTATCAACATTTGTGCTAGACCACAGTTTGAAATCAAGAAGATAAATGAAGTATCAATGAAATCTACTTATGATCAGTCACATCCTCCAATCTATCCACTCTTCTCAAACCATGAACTATTTGACATTGGAGATGTGGAGTATGTACCAACGAGAAGATTTGTTGGAGAAGAAAAGGGAAGCTGTTCAAGAACCTCATCCAAGTTGAAGCCTGTAGTGTTTGTCAAAGAAAAATATCATCTGGAGCCTGATCTAAACAAACCAATCAAGATGGACTTCAGCAACTCTTTATGTCCTAAAACCTCCCTAGGCTTTGACTTCCCCAAACCCAGTGACAAAATTAAAAACAGGCAACTGCTTGAAGACATGGGGAGCTATGCAAAGGTCTGGTGCAAGAAGTGTGATGCCTATGGTCATCACACTGACTCTTGCTAGTTTGAAGAGGAATAGTTTGTTGTTCCTGATGTAGTCTGTGGCTTTGATATGAAGGATACAAGAAAATGTAACAAAGATACTTAAATGAAGAAAAAGGCAGTTCAGATGACGAAGAGAAAAAGTCAGTGCAAGAAAAGAGACTGAAATAAGTCCTGAAGATCAAGGATGAAGCAAGAGTATCAAGCAAACCTGCAAAAAATAGAAGGTCAAGTGACAAAAGAAAGGAAAAGATTAGACCTGGTGTTCTTAATGGGGATGAGAAATTTTTGATGAAGCAGGGTTATGAACCAAGAGGGTTCCAATGGAAGACTAAGAAGGAGTTGACTGAAAAGAAGAACTATGTGATTAAGCAAACTGAAGAATTAATCAAGTCACAAGTTGTAAAAGCTGGGTCAGATTCAGACTCAGAAGAAGAATGTGAAGTTGTGTATGAAGACCCACTTCCAGTTCCAGTTCCAACTCCTGATGAATCTTTAACTGACCCTGAATTACAAACTGATGCACTTTGTGACTCAGAATCCAACTGACTCTGTATTGTATGTATGTGTAGGAACAGTCCTTGAACAAAAATAACTTATGGTACATGGACAGTGGATGTTCCAGGCACATGACCTGTAACAAAGGTGTTCTTATCAACTATGAAAGAAAATATGAATGGCCAGTTGCCTTTGGGATGAAAATGGAGGGAAGATTGTTGGAAGAGGAGCACTCTCCAATGGAAAAGTATCCTTTGAGAATGTGCTGCATGTTGAAGGACTACAATACAATCTACTCAGCATTTCTCAAGTTTGTGATAAAGAGTACAAGGTAGCCTACAATGATGAACACTACCTGATTTTGAAGCCTGAGTTTGTGATTCCAACTGAGATGATCATGATGATGGCTCCAAGAAACGGCAACCTCTATGAGCTAAGAATGAACAATGTTACATCTAGAGGTGGTTCATGCTTTGTTTCCAAAGCCACTGAAAATGAAACCAAACTGTCGCATAGGAAGATGTGTCATGTGAACTTAAAGAACATGAACAAGATAGTGAAAGGTGAACATGTTGTAGGCCTTCCCACAAGAGAGTTCAAGCTAGAAGAAAAATGCACATCTTGCCTCAAAGGGAAACAACATAACCTTACATAAGAGCAAAATGATAAACTCCATTGATGAGGTCTTGGAACTATTACACATGGATCTATTTGGTCCTGTAAGTGTTCCAAGTATTTGAAAGAAGAGATATTTCTTAGTGATCACTGATGATTATTCGAGGTTTACTTGGGTATACTTCATGGGAAGCAAAGATGAAACCCTAGATTTGATCAGAACTTATGTGCTGAAAATGGAAAATCAACTTGAAAGAAAAGTAAAGGTCATTAGAAGTGACAATGGGACAGAATTCAAGAATGGAATTATGGATGAATTCTGCACCTCTAAAGGGATCTTTCAACAATACGGTGCACCTAGAACTCCTGAACAGAATGGTGTTGTAGAAAGGAGAAACAGAACATTGATTGAAGCTGCAAGGACCATGATTGCTGATGCAAATCTGCCGGTCACTTTTTGGGCAGAAGCAATCACACTGCATGTTATGTGCAGAACAGGGTTCTACTAAACAAGGCTCAAAACAAGACTCCATATGAGCTTATCTTCAAGAGAAAGCCTTATGTGAAGTTCTTAAAGCCTTTTGGATGCAGATGCTCACTGTTGAATACAAAGGACTACCTAAACAAATTCCAGTCAAAATCTCTGGAATGTTTCTTTGTGGGCTACTCATCTCATTCAAAGGCTTACAGAGCCTATATGAAGGAGCACATAGTGGTCATTGAGTCTTCAGATATAATATTCAATGAAAACCACTTTAACAATGTTGAAGGTCCCAAGTGGCTAGATGATCAAATCTTTCAAAATCGACAATGAAGGTATGGATGACAGCATGTACAGAACCAGCTTTAAAGATAAGGGAAAACAAAAACAAGTTGATCTGGACAAGCTATGGTCATCTGTTGCTCCTGAAACAAATGGATTTAACTTTGAAAGAAGCAACCAACAAAGTACTGAAGTTGATCTGAATGAACAAGATGCAGCAATTGAGGTTTTTAATGAAGGTCCAAGTGAAGTAGAGAGTGAACCCATTCAAAGTCAACAACCTGTTCAGTCTGAAGGGATAAATTAATTTAAAGATAGGTTTCAGTCTTGGTTTGACTCTCTACAATTTGGGTCAAATGAAGCATCATCATCAGAGATTAATCAAGCTCAAGAAACTAATGAAGCTCAAGAGAGAATTGAAAATGAATCTGCTGAGTTAAATATGACCAATCTAGAGACAGGAGTGTCTGCACAACCACCTCTGTTGAAAGAAATCACCCTGCAGAAAATATAATAGGAGACTTGCATGAAAGAGTGACTAGAAGCTCTTCTGAAAAGGCAAACATCTGTCTGTATGCCTGCTTCTAATCCCAAATTGAACCAAAAAACATTAATCAAACTTTGAAAGACAACAGCTGGGTAGAATCTATGCAGGAAGAGTTAGCCCAATTCAGAGACTTACATGTATAGGACTTGGTTGACAAGCCCAGAGGCAAGTATGCTATTTGAACAAAATGGGTGTTCAGAAACAAGAAAGATGAAAGGGGGATTGTGATCAAGAACGAAGCAAGATTGGTGGCTCAAGGATGCTTACAGGAAGAAGGAGTAGACTTTGAAGAGGTTTTTGCTCTAGTTGCACGACTACAGGCTATCAGGATTTTTCTTGCATATGCAGCATCAATGAATATTAAAGTTCTATCAACTTGATGTAAAATCTACATTTTTAAATGGAAAGATTGATGAATAAGTTTATGTCACTCAACCTCCAGGATTTGAAGATCCAGTGCACCCTAACAAGGTTTACAAACTCAGCAAAACACTATATGGACTGCATCAAGCACCAAGAGCATGGTATGATGAGCTGTCAAACCATTTGTTGGAAAACGGCTTCTGCAGAGGAGCTATTGACAAAATTTTGTTCCACAAAAGGAGAAACAAGGATCTGCTACTGTTACAAGTGTATGTGAATGACATTATCTTTGGCTCTACAAATGAACAAATGTGCAAAGAGTTTAAGCAAGTGATGAAATCCAAGTACAAAATGAGCTCAATGTAATTTCTTCCTTGGACTTCATGTGCAACAGAAAGCTGATGGAATCTTCATTAATCAATCAAAATATGTACAAGAGATTCTTAACAAATTCAAGTGCCAAGACTTCAAGACAGTGTCCACACCAATGGACACACACGAGAAAATGGTACCTGATGAAAAGGGGGAGCCGGTGGACCAGCATGAATATAGGGCCAAGATAGGATTACTGATGTATCTTACCGCATCTAGGCCAGATATTGTGTTTGTTGTGTGTGTCTGTGCCAGATTCCAAGATAACCCCAAGGTCTCACATATGCTAGCTGTTAAGAGGATCTTCAGATATCTAAAGGGAAAACCAGATTTGGGGATTTGGTATCCAAAGAACCTTTCCTTTGACTTGATGGCCTACACAGATAGTGACTATGATGGTTGCAATATGAGTAGAAAATCAAACTCTGGAGGATGCCAGTTTCTAGGGAACAGGCTGGTGTCTTGGCAATGCAAGAAGCAAACTACAGTGTCAATCTTTACTGCTGAAGCTGAGTATATTGCTGCCTCTGCTTGCTGTGCCCAGGTTCTATGGATTCAGAATCAACTGTTGGATTATGGTCTGAATTTCTTACTTACACCTATTTTAATTGATAATACTGCTGCTATGTTTATTGTTAAGTGTAACATTTGTATTTTGAGAATTAATAAATAACGGAAAGTTTTATTTTTATCGGTGTGTCGATAGTTTGGTTGTGTGCGTGTTTGTATTTGAATAAGATTGGAATGGAGGTGGATGGTGGGGCCCATGGCTCCCTATATAAGGCCATTCCCCATCCTTTCACCATTTCTTTACACAACACACATACTAGAAAACACACACTTTCTCTCTAGCAATTCGGATTCGGATCCAAGCAAAAGGAAGGAAGAATCTTGGGTGTAAACACCATAAAACAGCAAGAAACACCACCAAGCTCCATGGATCTGTCCAGATCTGAACCGGAGACCAACAAAAGGTGAGTTTTGGTTTTAAAGGTTAAGTTTTAGGTCGGATTCGACATGCAAACCGATAGAAGGATAGATCGGGGTATATGATGGAAGAAAAACATGAAATTGATAAGTAATAACCCCACGAGAATGTTATATGGTAAAAATGTGATGTTCGGGTCTTATAAAACGCAAGTATACAAAGTTGGTACAACCCAAAACCCTTAAAAAGGGTCAAATCGGGTCCGAAGGAAGAGTCACGAAGTAAAATGGCCATTAAATGGTAAAAACGAAGAAAAGAAGAATTTCGCATCGCATAAGCCCTGCGAAGCAAAAAAGGCTATTTCGCATCGCATGACCATGCGAAGCGAAAAAAGTAATTTCGCATCGCACAGTCATGCGAAGCGAAACAGTTCCCTGCGAAGCGAAACAGTTCCCTGCGAAGCGAAACAGTTTCGTGCGAAGCGAAAGAGTTCCTTGCGAAGCGAAACAGTTTCATGCGAAGCGAAAAAGTTCCATGCGAAGCGAAAAATCATGCGAAGCGAAAAAGTCATGCGAAGCAAAATTCCATGCATGCGAAGCGAAAAAGTCATGCGAAGCAAAATTCCATGCATGCGAAGCGAAAAAGTCATGCGAAGCGAAATTCCATGCATGCGAAGCGAAATTCTTCCATGCGAAATTTTATAAAATTCACTTTCTGATACATTTTTGTTAATGGACTGTTATTGAAAATAAAATTTTTCCGAGCTCAACCCCAGCCAGGGGTGCTGCCCCTTGGACCCTACTAGGGGTTGCCGCCCCTAGACCCCGCTACCAGGGGCGCTGCCCCCAGACCCCCGTTAGTTGAGGGTTCATAAACTTAAATGTAGGAAGTAATGGTAATAGATAATTGACACGTGTAATGTATTGTACAGTTAGCCGTACACAACTAAAGAAGAGCGATACCATTAACGGCGAGAGAAACCGACTCCAGGTGAGTTTCTAGCCCCATTTTTGTGTTATGTTTTGGGGTTGGGTGCATACTCAATGTGATTAGTTAATACACTTACCTTAAGTGGTAAGTGTATGCCGTATGAATGTTTATAAATATACCTAATTAGTGTAGAAAGAGTTAAACGTATGTGTGAAGAGGTATATGAGAACAGATATAGCTAATGAAAGAAAGGTATATACGATTTGTGTATTGTATGAATGGTATGTATGATATGTAGAGCTGAAGAATAAAAGGTTGCCTATCCTAATGATATAGGCGAAGAGTAAAGGGTTGCCTACCCTAATAATATAGGCAAAGAATAAAGGGTTGCCTACCCTAATAATATAGGCGAAGAATTAAGGGTTGCCTACCCTAATAATATAGGCGAAGAATGAAGGGTTGCATACCCTAATAATGTATGCGAAGGTTATAGAGCGAAAGGCTCTTTAAAAACGTAGGAAGGTTATGTATGTATAATATAATGAAGGTAAGTAAAAGTAGGAATGTATGGAAGTAAGAATGTAAAGAATGAGAATGAAATGTATATACCTGCTTAACTAGAACTCACTCAGCGTAGCTGACTTTTAGTATGCACGCAGGCAAATAGGTTGAGGCAGTTGGCTTGAGGAGGGACATATGGCATGAGCTAAAGAGACGGGTATCTATGAAGAAGTGTCATGACTGTTTTATGTTATGTCTATGAATGGATAATTTGTATGTTAAGTCAAGATTCGATGTTTTGTAATGTAATGCATGAAGTTTTTAATTATTCCGTGAAAGTTTTAATTAACTCTGATTTTATAACAGTGTTTATGAGTAAATCCAACACCAAGGTAGGGTTTCCGGGATTGGGGCCTTACATTAAGAATCCAGTCCAACATTCTAAGACTAAGCACATTGAAATTAGACATCATTTCATTAGGGACTGTTAGGAAAAAAAGTTTAATAGAAATGAAAAGGGTAGATACATCTGATAATTTGGCTGATCTATTCTCCAAACCCTTAGATAAAACCAGGTTTCATTTTCTGTTAAAATGCCTAGGAGTGATAAATGCTGATGAAGTTTGATTTAGGATGTGTGCTTAAGTGAGGTGCTTACTGATTATCTGTGTTACTCACTTTGAATGTTTGCACGATGATTTGCTATGCTTGACTGATTGCTCTAATTGCATGAATCATGTATGTGACTGTCTCTGTGTGGAAATTTTGTTAAAACTGCTAATTACAGCTTTTGGTACTTTGATATGTGCTTGCATGAAGTATTTCTGTGATTCTAAGTATTTCGAGTATGAATCTGTGATTGATATTGTGCTTGTTGCTCTTCAAGCACAAGCAACGGATCTTGTAAGACTACTCTTAAGTCATTCGAGCACAGATGTCATAGCTTAGCTGCTCGAGCATAGAATTTTGTCTTGAAAAACTTTTTCAAGTATTTCGAGCATAACTCTGTATTGCATGGTGTGTTAAATGTTCTTCGAGCACAAACAAACCATACTTGAGGTTTCTCAAGTATCTTGAGCACAAAAACTGTGTTATTTGTGGTCGAGCATGGACATATGTTCTGGAAAACTTTCTAAGTACTCCAATCACATGTCTACTGCTCGAGCACGCAGCTAAGTCTTTCAAGCACAAACACTGAATTGATATATTATAAGGTTGCTTGGTAGACTTTCGAGTATGCTTAATGAACTTCTGAGTATGCTCGACAGACTTCTGTGATTATTTGAATGATTTCTACTGTATGGATGAATGTATTTAATATTGTGATAGTGTGTGCTTGTTAAATATGCTTAACTGATAACACTGTTTTTAAATAATTAATGTTTTTCAATTGAACTTTCAAATGGAAATGGTTTTTAAAATGGTAAATGTTTTTGACTAAGCAACACTGTTTTCGGTGATATTTCATAAGAGAAATGATAATCTTATCCAAGTTCCGAGCTTCAAAGAAGCTAGAAACTTTTTTCTGTGGAGATTGAATCCAACCTAAAATGGGAAATGATAGTATATTGTCTAATCTCCTAACCCATATATTAGACGCTTAAAAGATTTCTGTTCAGCAAATTGACAATTCATATGGTATCTTTTCATAAGTGTAGCGACTGATGTGATACAAACCTAATAATCTTGCTAAGTTTGATGTGGTGATTCATCTGAAGACCATGGTATGTTTCCTTACACATCTCTCCGTATGATAGGCAGAAAGGCGATTACCCAATCATACACGAGCCTGTTGTTGTCTTGGTCTCTTAAAATCAAATTTATAAAATATATGAGCGTCAAAAGAGTTATATGCAGTTGAAAGTCTATCAATGTAAAATGAAGCATTAAAAAAATATTGAAAAGAAAATTAGAATATTGCTTCAAAAATATTATTAAGAATAAATAAAATATCATGACTTTAAAGGGCACCAAGGGAACTACAGGAGTGGGCATTCAAATAAGTCCTAAACACTCTGAATGTAAGGCATGTAAGTCCGGAAGGCTTGTAAGTCCAACATTCAACCTTGAAGTCAGATATATATATATATATATATATATATATATGACTGCTCAAATAAATAAATATTTTGACTAAGGCATCAAGGGGTTGAAGTCAAATTGGGGTGATTGGAGAAAGCTAAATAAGCTTTGAGAAGAGATAAGGAACAACCTGAAGTCCGAAGTGTAACCATTCCAACTCAAGCTCTTAATTGAGTCTTAAGTATATCACGAAAGTTATAAGAATCATGTTAAGTGCTTCCACCTAGTGTCAACCTGACTTAAGTCATAATAAGGCTCAAAATGATATGGCGTGACAGTAATTAGATAATCTGATCCCATGTTGAGATCTTTCCAAATGAATTAAAATGAATTTTGAACTGGATTTTGATCCTTTAATTCGAGTAGAGGAACTTTGCTCACTAAGCATGATAACATTGTGCCAAGCATCCTATGTGACTTGTATGAATTGTCTTTGTGTTTCGAGCATGTATCTCATGAAAATTTGCTATCAAGTGTTTCGAGCATGCATCTTACCTTCGAGCATACTAATGACACGAATTTTTGCTGTCAAGTGTTTCGAGCATGCATCTTACTTACGAGCACCTGTTATGCTGTGAAAATGGATATTATGTGTTTCGAGCATAATTGCATGATGAATTGTAAGACCTAAGTCTTCGAGCACAAAAGTATGCTAGGTTTTTCGGTATGAAAGAGCTTAAGGAAATGGATCACTTTGTTAAATAGTTCGAGCAACCCTGAGAGCTAGACACTTAGGTGGTGTGTTCGAGTACAAGCATAGGAAAGATTTAATATGCTAAGGATTTTGAGCATGAGGGTACATCGAGCACAATGACCTGTAGTAATCTAAGTAGGTCGAACAAAGGCTCTAACACTATCAAGAGCGCATCTCGAGCATAGGATATTGTCATGATAGATTTCTAAGTATCTCGAGCATGATGCATAATCGAGTAGGGTTAGATTGCAGGTGTGAATCAGGTATACATAATTAAGATTTTGCTAAGTACGTTCGAGCACACTAACCCTCGAGTATGACTCAATACTCGAGCAAGTTATAATCAAACATCTGGCTAAGGCATCGAGCACAAGTCTATTCAAGCACATTGCCTCGAGTATACTAGTGCTCAAGAGTATCATATTCCAAGTACGACGAGCAAGGGTTGTACTATGTACTCGAGTGCGGTGGGAGCCAGCTGTTGCTTTGGCTGTATGCTCGAGCAAGGGAGGTACATTAAATTTGAAATTAAATGACAACAATCATGTGCTAGCCGACAAAATAAGGTACTGTACCACCCAAACGTTAGGTATAAAAGGGGGACTTAGAAACTTTTTTACATATTTCTTCGTCTCTCTATTAAACCTAGATGCAAAACCCCTTTGCTCGTGTTATCTTCCACTTGCACGAATACTCTAATACTCACTCGATTTTACTTCGAATACAGCCATTAGCTCTGTTTCGACTTCGGTAAGACATTGTTACTCGAAAATTGTCACACCGATTTCCAAATTAGGGTTTCTAATTCATTAACGAACTAATTGTTTACTTATTTGTGCAGGTACGCATATTACTACAGAACAGGTTAATTGAAGACGCCATTAATCATCTAACTATCCTCATATATTAGTTCTGCAACCTTGTGTACCGACATATTTCATTACTTTGCAGAACTGATGGCCTTGAAATTTAAGAAGAGGCACAATATGTGCGCTCAGTTGGAACTCGACGATGATAACCAAGAATTGGAGCTAATGATCAACTTTCTAAGGAACTCCAATTGCAGATTTTTGGGACTCGGCTACGTATGTGAATGATATTAACGGGGAAAGGATTGAGGCATCAGTCCTAAATAATGAAATTGAGATCACAGAAGCATCGATACGAGCTTCTTTGGAACTAAACAACAATTTTAATGCTCAGCCATCCTACTCTGTCCCCAGATTATTGAGAGTCTTTCAAGAGACTATGGGATACCAATGAGGTGTGAAGGAGGGCCAATTCCAGAAGGGAAGTTTTCCCCTAATCTACCGATTTTGATCCATAACGTCATCCAGTCCTTATCTCCAAGAATAGGGACTTGGACTTTTTGAGCAGAGAGCTTGGGACTCTCACAGTGGCCATACTATACCAACAGCCCTTCATTATATCAAGGTTTATCTTTCAAGGGTTGGTATCAAATGCAGAAAAGGAAGTCAATCAAAGGTTTCTTATGTATCCGAGGTTCCTGCAAATCTTGATAAGCCGATTTCTACCAGATCTTCAAAGAACAGGAGAGATTTTGAAGTTACAAGACCCTAACATTTGCAAACGTATGAAGGATGCAAAGAGCAAGTTTGAGGACAATGATGATTAGGATGTACTCCCATGGTTGCTTGTGCTAGCACTAGGAGCTATTAATGTACCTAGAACCCCTGGGAACGGTGATGATGAAGAGGATGATGATGAAAATGATGATGGTGCTGATGATGAGAATGATCAGAATGATGGAGGAGATGATGGTCCGAATGATGATAATGCTATGGATGTGGTCAATGTTGAACATGCTCAAGATGTAGTTATGCCTCAAATTGAATTTATTGCTCATGAAGGAAATGATGCAAACATAATGGGTGTCTTATGAGGGAAAAATAAAACAATTAAGCAAATAAACGCCTCAGTACGTATTTACCGATTAAGCAATTAAAACATTCCCTCTATGAGAATGTGACATTTGAGCCAAAACAAGGTACACCTCAGTACGTATTTACCGATTAAGCAAATAAACGCCTTTTGCGTAACAAACAAACGATTAACCGAACGGGTCGGGTTATGACCCAGATATCTCGGGGGGGCATTTATAAGTGACATACGATCTATACAAGCTAAAATATTAGAAATATGGTCTTAGTTTGATATCAATCAAGTTAAACGAAAACATGCTCGTTTAACCACCCGCTATAGATTTAAACGCGAAAGATAGTTACAAACCAAGCATTGTATCATCCGTTAAGCCGAAAAAGATTTACCAAACACTTATTTGAAATGTTTTAAGCGATCCGTGAAAATATTTTTGATTTTTACAAACATATAGTATGTTTTTATAATTTTACACAAAACTAGCCGAAAAACACTCGTTTTCGCGTTGTTTAACGCACCCGATAAGTTTTTCGTGCCAAAAACCGAACCCGAACTAAATTTGGACCGGGCTTTTCGTATTTGGGCTTGAGGAATCAGAAACTTGGGCCAAAATGGGCCCAAGGTGGGCCCATATTATCCCGATCGCAATTCAGCACCCCCCCCCCCTTTTTAGTTCTTTCATATTTAAACTAGATCCAAGATATTTTAACATCATTTCCTTGAAAATTCTAGACACAACTTCTTCTCCAGCCAAAAACAGCAAGAAAACCTAAGGTAAGAGCTTAAATAAGTTGCTTTTGAACTTGTTTAAACTTGTTTAATACCATAAAAACATGTCTTGGTTAGTAAAAATCATTCCTAACCGTGTAAAAATCCTAAAAATGGTCCATAAACATGTTTTGATCATACACATGGTAAGTAACCTGTTTTGATAGTTTTTTTTTGCCATAAACACGGATTAAATGGTAGATACTTCATCTTCCCGTTCATTGAGTATACCTACCCCTCGCCCTGACCTCCCAAACGCAGGAAACAACTCTTGGATGGCTGTCCTGACTGACCGTGTGATAGACCACTCGATAGCCATAGCTAACATTAACCAGGAGAGGAGGGATGTGACCCAGTACTTATCGACGTTACATCAGATAGTACTGAACTTGCAGCAGTCAGATGCCTACCACCATTGTTGTTTGGATAGGGTGACAGTTCGGCTGTGGAACTGTTACTGGGTGATTACGGTGCTGTTATTTTTATGTTTGTGGTTAGCCTATCGTCTGTATGGATAGATGCGGAATATTACAATTATTTGTACATGATCTTTTGATACCCCATGTATGTATATAGTAGTATGTTATGTTAATATGGGGCACAACTTTGTACATTATTACAAGCACTGACCCTTATAGGGTTAAGTCTAACAGTCACTTAGTGACAGATTTTGATATAAACATGCAAGCACTGGCCTTTATCAGGCTAAGTATGTATACCTTTTATTATCAATGTACAGAACAATTTGTGAAATGTCAGTATGTTATCTGGTTTACCGGTACAACATTTATTGTGATTATTATTACACAGTGCCGTAGACTGGAATTAGTACTGATTGGCTTATATTTGTTTATCATTATAGAATGGCCCCAAAGAAAGCAAACCCTATGACTGAGACAGAATGCAGGCAGTAATCCCGCTTATTGTAACACAAGTAACTGCCGGTGTAAACGCAAATATGCAAACAAACCAACAACAAAACAATAATGCTCCCCCAACCAACAATGAAACAGTTACAAATAACAATCCCCCACCTAATACAAATACCCCTACCAATGCAAATAATTCACCACCGAACCCAAGCAATAACAATAACAACCCTAATCCCCCTCGAAGGGAATATTCGATCAAAAACTTTATGGCCTGTAAACCGATTGATTTCAAGGGCACTAAAGGGCCAAACGGATTAATCAAGTGGATTGAGAAAACTGAATCTGTTCTCAATATTAGTAATTGTCCACCGGAAAACATAGTCAAGTATGTTGCTTCTACTTTCACTGATCACGCATTAATGTGGTGGAACACTACGGTACAGATAAAAGGTCAAGATACGGTGAATCGCATGACATGGGCTGAACTCAAAACACTGATGTTGGAACATTTCTGCCCAAGGAACGAAATTCAAAGATTAGAACACGAAATCTTGAGTTTGGAGATGAAAGGAGCGGATCATTTGGGATACACGAACCGCTTCAATGAATTGGCCCGCTTAGTACCATGGTTAGTAACTCCTGAGGATAAACGAGTTGAACGTTATATTTGGGGTTTAGCCCCAGAAGTGAGGAGTTTGGTGAACTCTGTGGGCCACACTTCGTTCGAGAATGCCGTGACTCAAGCCGACATTGTGACTTTTGACTTGGTAAGAAGTGGAGTGTTGAGAATGACCGGGGAATCATCAGGTATGAAACGAACTGACTATGGGACGAGAGCACAAGGAGGACAATCAAGCAAACGTGGACAACCGACAATCAGAAATTATGCTATAACTGGTTCCGATACGAAGGAAGACAGGTATAAGGGACCCTTGCCAAAGTGTGACAGATGTAATTACCATCATGTGGGAGAGTGCAGATTGCCGATATGCCAGAAAGGTGGTCGAACTGGGCATTATGCCCCTAATTGCAGAGCAGGTGCAGAAATTGTGAGCCGACCAACTCAAACAATTCAACCTCGTCGTCCACCGCCACCGAGACCTCAGCCAATCCACCAACAACCGATCCAACAAACTTCAACCGCAGAAACCTACCGTGCCTGTTATGAATGTGGCAGTACAGATCATATTAGAAGAAACTGCCCCAAGTTGAATCCAAGAGCAGTTACTAGGCCAAACCAAGCATCGACTTCAAGTGCGTCTCGGGGACGCGCGTTTGTTATTGGGTCAGGAGAAGCACGACAAGACCCGAACGTAGTAACAGGTACATTTGTTGTTTCTGATCAATATGCTTCTGTATTATTTGATACCGGTGCCGATAGAAGCTTTGTTTCCACTAGTTTTATGTCCCTGGGTAACATGCCAGTTAGTGAACTAACAAACCCCTATACTATAGAACTTGCTAACGGTAACTCTATAACTGTCAACCAAATAGTCCAAGACTGTTCCATCATTCTTAATGAACACCCATTCCTTATTGACCTACTCCCGGTTGAGTTAGGAAGTTTTGATGTTATTGTCGGCATGGACTGGTTAACCAAGTATTAGGCGGAGATTGTGTGTAACGACAAGACAGTTAAAATTCCCTTTTCGAATGGTGAGCTGATTGTAGTACAAGGAGAGAAGTCTGGTTCGATATTATCTCTCGTGTCTTATCTCAAAGTGTTGAAATGTTTGCGCCAAGGTTGTATGGCATTTTTGGCAAACGTGACTATAAAGAACCCTGATGAGAAACGCATAGAAGAGATTCCCGTTGTACGTGAATACCCCGATGTCTTTCCTGACGATTTACCCGGATTACCACCGAACCGACAGGTTGAATTCCGCATAGACTTAATTCCAGGATCAGCCCCTATTGCTAAGGCACCTTATCGATTGGCACCCTCTGAAATGTAAGAACTATCCAACCAGTTACAAGAATTGTTAGATAAGGGTTTCATTCGTCCTGGTTATTCTCCTTGGGGAGCACCGGTATTATTCGTAAAGAAGAAAGATGGAAGTTTTAGACTGTGCATCGATTATCGTGAATTAAACAAAGTTACCATCAAGAACCGATACCCTCTTCCACGAATAGATGACTTGTTTGACCAACTCCAAGGGGCAAACTATTTCTCGAAAATTGACCTTCAATCCGGTTACCATCTAGTTAAAATCCAGGAGGAAGACGTGTCTAAAACGGCGTTCCGAACTCGTTATGGCCACTACGAATTCTTAGTTATGCCGTTCGGACTGACTAATGCTCCCGCAGTTTTCATGGACCTTATGAATCGAGTTTGTAAACCGTACCTCGACAAATTCGTTATCGTGTTTATAGATGACATTTTGATATATTCGAAAACCAAGGAGGAACACGAGCAGCATTACGAACTATCTTGGAGCTGTTGAAGCAGGAAAGGTTGTATGCCAGGCTGTCAAAATGTGAATTTTGGCTACAAGAAGTACAATTTCTAGGACACGTTGTTAACCGACACGGTATCCATGTAGACCCGAGTAAGATTGAAGCCATCAAAAATTGGCAGGCCCCAAAGTCACCAAAAGAGATCCGCTAATTTTTGGGTTTAGCTGGGTATTATCGGCGTTTTATTGCTAACTTTTCCAGCATAGCCCAACCTTTAACTCTTTTAACTCAAAAAGATCGTGCTTACGTTTGCGGAGAAGATCAAGAAGCGGCTTTTCAATTGCTGAAATAGAAACTATGCCAAGCCCTGATACTGAGTCTTCCAGAGGGAACTGATGATCTGGTAGTTTATTGTGATGCGTCCCGAAAAGGTTTAGGGTGCGTACTTATGCAAAGAAACAAAGTCATAGCATACGCTTCTCGACAATTAAAGGTGCACGAGAAGAATTATACCACCCATGATTTGGAACTGGGCGCGGTTATTTTCGCACTTAAGATCTAGAAGCACTATTTGTATGGCACCAAATGTACAGTATACACCGACCACAAAAGCCTACAACATATTTTTGACCAGAAAGAACTAAACATGAGGCAGAGGAGATGGGTAGAATTGTTAAATGATTACGACTGTGAGATTCGATACCACCCGGGCAAGGCTAATATAGTGGCAGATGCTTTGAGTAGAAAAGACAGGATCAAACAACTACGGGTCCGAGCACTTGGAATGATCGTCCAAACCAGCCTCACCGAGCAAATTCGTATTGCTCAAAACGAAGCTCTGAAAGAAGATCACTTGGAAAATGAAAACTTGCATGGAACCGAACAAAACTTTGAAGAAAGAACTGACGAAATTCTATACTACAAAAATCGAGTTTGGATTCCCACTTTCAGCAATCTGCGTGACTTGATCATGGACGAAGCCCATAAGTCCAAATACTCCATTCATCATGGAACGGATAAGATGTATAAGGACTTGAAGGAGTATTATTGGTGGCCCGGTATGAAGAAGAATATAGCCACGTACGTCAGTAAATGTTTAACGTGTGCGAGAGTTAAGGCTGAATATCAAAAACCTTCGGGAATGCTGCACCAACCGGAAATACCACAATGGAAATGGGAACAAATTACCATGGATTTTGTAACACATCTCCCAAAAACCTCCCGAGGAAACGATGCAATATGGGTGATAGTTGACCGATTAACCAAGTCCACACACTTCCTTCCAATCCGAACCACGTTCATAACCGAAAAACTTGCTCACATCTACATCAATGAAATCGTATCCCGACACAACGTACCCGTTTCAATTATTTCTGATCGCGATAGCCATTTCACCTCTCGTTTTTGGCAAGCCGTACAAGAAGCTTTGGGAACCCGAATTGACCTAAGTACCGCCTACCATCCCCAAACCGACGGTCAATCTGAGCGAACCATTCAAACCTTAGAAGATTTGCTTCGCGCTTGTGTATTAGACTTCGGTGGAAACTGGGATCAACATCTTCCACTGGTCGAATTTTCGTACAACAATAGCTATCACAGTAGCATTCAAGTGGCACCGTATGAAGCACTGTACGGACGGAAATTTAGATCACCCTTGTGTTGGACTGAGGTTGGAGATACCCAAATTACACGATCTGACTTGATTCAAGAAACCACCGACAAAATCCGTAAAATCACAAACAAATTGAAAATTGCCCGAGATCGACAGAAAAGCTATGCTGATGTTCGTAGAAAGCCGTTATCCTTTGAAATAGGTGACAAAGTTTTTCTGAAAGTATCCCCGTTGAAAGGCGTCATTCGATTCGGAAAAACCGGTAGACTAGCCCGGCGATAAGGTGTCTTACTGACAAAACCAAAATCATGCCATTAAAAGACTTAAACATAAACGAAAAACTGAATTTCGTTGAAGAACCGGTGGAAATATTAGAGGTAAAAATAAAACAATTAAGACATAACAAATCTCTCTAGTAAAAGTTCGATGGAATTCACAAAGGGGACCCGAATTCACGTGGGAGCGGAAATCTGAATTCAAAAAGAAATACTCGCACCTGTTTCCAAAAAAAGACAAAGTTGAATAATCCAATTTCGGGGACGAAATTTTCTAACGGGGGGAGAATGTGACATTTGAGCCAAAACAAGATACACCTCAGTACGTATTTACCGATTAAGCAAATAAACGCCTTTTGGGTAACAAACGAACGATTAACCGAACGGGTCGGGTTATGACCCAGATATCTCGGGGGGCCATTTATAAGTGATATACGATCTATACAAGCTAAAATATTAGAAATATGGTCTTAGTTTGATAGCAATCAAGTTAAACGAAAACATGCTCGTTTAACCACCCGCTATAGATTTAAACACGAAAGATAGTTACAAACCAAGCATTGTATCATCCGTTAAGCCGAAAAATACTTACCAAACACTTATTTGAAATGTTGTAAGCGATCCGTGAAAATATTTTTGATTTTTACAGTAACACCCCGTAACCGCAGCAAAAACGTAAACGGGATGCAACAGACACCTCTGATATCAACCACATTGTTTATAAAGAAAACTGAATACATTAATATACTTCAAATTACATATCTCATATTTTCATTACCGTCTAGGTGATACACACATCATACAATACGATACATAATTCTATTTAATATAATATATCATAACATCTCGCACGCAAATCTTACACACATCAAGCACTTAGAACGTAAGCAATCACTTCATCTTAATCGTACCTGAAAAGCATGTGAGAAAACGGGTCAACTACGAATAGTTGGTGAGTTTCACAATTTGAGTAAACCATGATAAATCAATATCATAATATAATATTATCGATGTAATTATGCTGAGCCCACAAGTGAAACCTCTGACTATCCACACACAACCCCGTGGCATACTCCGCCCACGGACCTGCCCCAAACCGCTATGTCTAACATTACATAGCAAAATAAATAACAACAAAATAGACATGTGCAACTGGCTGGGAAACATCAGCAAATCCATGCCGGACCAGTTGGGTTTGTCAGACCAATAGTACTATTCACACTCTACCGGCTTTTAGCTAATCACTCGTGTTGCGGGGCCTTTCAATGTTAGCAACTCAGACAATTACCATCTTAGTACATTTCCGTACGATTCCCGTACAATAAAATACATTTAAATACACGCAAATCCATGCGTTCAGTATGTACTTAAACATTTCAATAGTAACATGCTTTCCGCCCCGGGAAAATATTTATAAACAATTCAGAAAAAGGGGCTCGTGAAACTCACCTTAGCACATGCAAGCAGGTAACAACAGTCATTATCAGTTAACACGTCCAATCTGTAATATGATCCCTACAATCGTTACTATACAATCACTATTAATATAGCTTTAACCGTGTTAACCGGTACATCTGGGGACACTGTTAACCCAGTACTGTACCCGTTCCGGGGGCAATGTTAACCCAGAAACACTTCTAAGGACATCTGGGGATACTGTTAACCAAGTACTGTACCCATTCCGGGGGCAATGTTAACCCAGAAACACTTCTAGGGACATCTGGGGACACTGTTAACCCAGTACTGTACCCATTCCGGGGGCAATGTTAACCCAGAAACACTTCTCCGGACTCAGATTGTGATATCGTTTAGAGTTCAACAGTCAAAATTACTATTAGTTTGTTTTCCCTGTTTTGCGTGCCTAGCACGGTTATCCGTTTTTTTTTACGTTTCAAAAATGAGTTTGGTCACACACTACCCGAAAATAGTGGTTGACTGATAATTTAATTAAAGTTGTGAAAATTGAGCTTGGTTTAGACGCCCCGATTGGCCGCGGGACCCGTTTCCGTCTTTAGTGCACCGGAAACTATTTTATCGGATAAAATTACCCAAATCATCCGAATTATTTTCGGATGATTTATTTTTACTTGTTTAACTCAGTTATATGAAAATAGTTCATTTTTAGGGTTTTTATGAACCGGTCAGCTCGTTTAGGCGAACTTTACCGGTTTACGCGTTTTAAACTTTAAAAGTTTGTTTTTGCACAAATAATTATCCGTTTAATCTCGGATCTTTAAATTTTGCACAAATCACTTTTTGATAGTGGGGAATTTTATTAAAATATTTCCAGAATTAATTTTTATATTTAAAATTTATTTATCTATTTTTAAACACCATTTAAACACTAAATATGTCGTAAATACCAAACGACCTTAGAAAAATCCCAATTTTTTTCTGGATGACCCCTGCCATCCACATAGTCCCCTGTAATTTTTTCCAGAACCAAAATCTCTTTTTACATGCCATTTTCACTAAAACCGAGCTAGAAAACCCTAGAACTCGTTTAACCGAAAAGCCTACTTATACTTCTTCAAATGACCTAAAATTTTCTGTGTGACTTTTACATGTTATAAAAACCTTATCTGCAATTTTCCAAAATTTTTCATGATATTTAACTATTTTTCACCATTTTTAGCCAAAACCGAGCATTAAATTCACCAAATATTCATCCTTTGTCCAAAAATTACCAAAATTTCACAGATCTCATATTTTCATGTGTAGATCATCTCTGTGAAATTTTGTAGCCTAACTCTAAACGTACCACAATCTGTCCAAAACACTCATAGCCGAACATAAACCGAATATACATTTTTTTCCGCAACTACAAGCTACACACTCGTCTTTCCGCCTTATCTACCACTAAATACAGAACCTACAACCAACATACCACAATACCAAGCAAGTTACACTCACAATCAAGCCTCTTACACTATAGTTTCGGTTATTGTTTCAAAACTAAAGTTTAAACCGTAAAAATTCGTTTTTGGTTCGTTTAACTTCTTTCTTGGACCAAGATCCCTTGTATAACCCGTATACATCACTTGATCATGCAAGAATCGGTTTCCATCTCGGATTTTCACCCTTTTTCACTTGAAACCTCATTTTCTTGCAAATAAACTCAAGAACAGAAGATGAGCACGTAAGTAACTCGATTTTTCCTCGGTTTTCTTGCGAAAATTCTGGATTTTTGAGTGATAATGTGGAAGGGAAGGAGGAGAATATGGAAATGTTTGTATAAAAAAACAAAAGGGCTAGGGTGTATACCCTTATTCCGATCGGACAAGGAGGGGAGGTGGGGTGGGACCCACTTCTCCATTTCTAGCCATTCATTCAGATTTTGGGAATCCGGATAATATTTTGGATAATTTGGTTCAGTTCGTTTTTCGGTTAAATATTTAATTTAGCTTAAAACAAGGCTAAAACGGTCGTTTTCGGCTTAAAAAATGAAATTTATATAAAACCGATTTAAAAACTTTAAAAACTTAACCCATGACATTTATTAACTTAAAACATCATATTATTAATAATTGCGCATTTTTTTCGGGTTGATCGATCGTCTCTTGCTCGGTTTGGTATTGAAGGTTTCGTTTAATGTATCGACGTACCATTAACTCGAAAATTCTTTTTCTGTGCTTTAATTCACTTATCCCGAAGCTTTAATACTTCGTAAAGTCACTAAATATTATAGATATCGTCTATAATTGAACCCTCGATTCGTTCGGGTTTCAATAACTATCGATCGATTAATCGCATATTCAATACGCTGAAATTACATATTCACGTACACTCAATACAGTGAACCATGTATTCTCGTATAATTACTATGGTAATTCAAGTACCCGACATTAAATATAACGTAACTATTGTCTACCGGTTAGGGTATACCTGGTTTCGTCGGAATCGTTACATTTACAAACATATAGTATGTTTCTATAATTTTACACAAAACTAGCCGAAAAACACTCGTTTTCGCGTTGTTTAACGCACCCGATAAGTTTTTCGCGCCAAAAACCAAACCCGAACTAAATTTGGACCGTGATTTTCGTATTTGGGCTTGAGGAATCAGAAACTTGGGCCAAAATGGGCCCACCTTGGGCCCATATAATCCCGATCGCAATTCAGCAGCCCCCCCCCCTTTAGTTCTTTTATATTTAAACTAGATCCAAGATATTTTAACATAATTTCCTTGAAAATTCTGGACACAACTTCTTCTCCAGCCAAAAACAGCAAGAAAACCTAAGGTAAGAGCTTAAATAAGTAGCTTTTGAACTTGTTTAAACTTGTTTAATACCATAAAAACATGTCTTGGTTACTAAAAATCATTCCTAACCGTGTAAAAATCCTAAAAATGGTCCATAAACATCTTTTGATCATACACATGGTAAGGAACCTGTTTTGATAGTTTTTTTGGCCATAAACACGGATTAAAGGGTTGAAATGACGTTTTTACGGTTCAAAAGTTCGTTTTTGTGCACTAACCAAAACCCTAAGTTAAGGGCTGTTATGTTGATGAAAAATTGCTTGGTTTGTGATATAGGACTTGTACCTAGATTTCTTAGAAGCACAAGAACCTGAAAACTTGATTAAAAGGTCGGAAACGAGCCAAACCCGCTAAGGTAATGCCGAAACACTCGCTTACGGGCTATTTACGTTAAGGTTGTGATGTGCATATTTTTAAGACTTGAAACTTTGCAGGGACATCAGGGACCATGTCAATGAGTCCCTGTTCAAATTTGGTAATTTTTCGACCATCCGATATATTTGGCGAATTTATTACCAAATTGGGACGTTTATTTGGGAAAAATAGCTAAAATACTTCAAAAATTATGAAATTTTTCTGGGAACTCAGATTTGATATATTTTGATCACATATGAATATTGGGATCATTTGGAGAAGTTTAAAGGTGTTTTGTTTGTTTGCGTTCGTGTGAATTTTTACAGCCGAATTTGGGCCGAAAAGAATATCGCACGAGCTTTTTACATTCTTGAATTGATACACATTGTTTTGGGACATGATTAAAGTATTCAGGGATTTTTGGTGAATTTTTGGAAATTGTTTGGGGTAAACGGACGATTTTCAGGCGAAATATAGCTGATAAAATGAATTTTTATAAATTAATAAATCAGTAAACAAATTCCAGAAATATTTTTATTAAAATCCACATATTTTAATGATTAACGGTTAATTAATTATGCTAATCTAAATATTAAACAAATTCAGTTTTTATAAAACCGGCAAGTTCGCGACTAGTGAATCTGCGGGAATATCAAAACACCAAAAGTGATCAAAAATCATACTTTTGAACTAATTAAGTAAAAATGAACTTTTCTATGAGAAACCTGGACAATCCGGGTGGATTGTGCGCGTTTCTTCTCAAATCAAACTGAATAAACGGAAACGGCCCCGTGGCTAATCCAGGACCCTAATAGGTGATCCTTCTTTATAACTTAATCATTTTAGTAACCAATACATTTACCCAAGCTTATTTTCCCATAACTGTTTTCTGAACGCGTAAACGAACAACTTGGCCCAGCTGGGAAAACGGGAACCTGAGCCAAGTTCAGTTTTAAGTATTAGACATTGAACAACATCACAACCTAAGCCTATTGCCACTTTCTGGGCATTCCAACTATACCCAGATTAGTTATACAGCCCAGTTTAGTATTGAGATTTTAATAACATTAAAGTATTAATATTATTATAATATTGATTATATGAACTACTGATAGCGGATCCGAACAAACCACGAGCCGATACAGTTCTGATTATCTACTAAACTGTGAGTTTCATGACCCCACTTTTAAACTGTTTTACGAACTTTTGGGGTGAAAAGCATGTTTGATTACATATACATACCTGAAACATGTACTGATGTGAATTATCTAGGTGCTAACACACGAAAGTCCCCACGATCACAGTGATTAACTTCGAGCCGGTGGCTTGTGAATAGTACTATTGGTTTGACAAACCCAAACGGAATCGGCCTGGTTTCCGTGTCACGTAGCGCCGTTTGCACATGACCATATTTATAAAAACAGGCTATGTAGTGTTAGACATAGCTACCGGGGCATGTTATGGGCGGAAAGGGGCCACAGTGGTTGATTGAGCGTGGGAAATGGAGGCACGCAGCACGAACAGTCCAGGCTTCACTGTAGCTTAGCATAATTACATGACATACATCATTTACATACATACTTACTTATTTCATGATTACAAGTGTTGACTTGTGAATGCTCATTCCTGTTTTCTTGAAACTCGTGAAACTCACCAACTCTAGTAGTTGACCCGTTTTAAACAGCTTTTCAGGTGTACCTAAATTGGAGTAATTTGGTGATCTGTCACTTGCCTGAAGTGTGTGGTTGATACTATGTGAATAGAAGCAAAGACGTTAGTATTAAGAACGTTTAGTTAAGGAACTAGTTTTGTTTGTACCACCTAGACTGTAAAACAATGATAAAACGAAGAAATGTAATATAATGTGAATTAGTTTGTAATGTTCTTTATAAACAAAGTGTTGATACCAGAGGTGTCTGTTACATTCCCGTTTTACGCTTCCGCATTGTGCTAGTCGGGGTGTGACACCATCTCATGCACTAAACATGATAAATCAAGCATTTCAAGATGGAGAATCTGGTGATGAGGGGGAGAGTGAAAGTGAAGATGAAACTGAAGAGGACAAGATGAAAAGGAAAGAAAAAGGGAAAGGGATTGCCTTTACAGATGATGACTTACATCCCTTGTCCCAACACAAAGTTCAATCTGATGATATACTGCACAGAGAAAATGTAATTGATCCTGACGTAGCAGAAGTTGAATCTGTAAAGACTGCCATGAGGTTAATGAATGAAGATTTGAAGTCTCTGGATATAGAAGATGAGGAGAAAATACCTCAAGAAGTGCTTGAAGCATTAATAAACATGAAGAAGAAAGAAAAGGAGGATGGGAGAAGGATGAAGGAGGCAGATGAGGCAATCAAGGCCACACTGGATGCTCTAAAAGCAAATTTAAATGTTAAAGAACAAGAGAGCACACAAACTTAAGAACCAGTAACAACTGAGCCTAAAGAACCCATGGTAACTAAACATGAACAATCTAAACCTGAACATGAACAAGAAATTGGTATGGGAGTAAGAGAAGAACCAAAGAGGGATGAGGCACCAAGGATGCCATGGAATGTGTATGTCAAGTTCATCTCTCAGTTGGTAATGATCAGGACAGATTTTGATATGCTCCTACATCCTGAAGAATTTAGACCAGAAATTGTGGCTGCAGCCAGGAGAGCTCAAGAAGAACAAAGGCAGGAACATTAAAAGAAAAGCCAACTCCTGATTAAGGACAAACCTGAGCCAACAGTAAGTGAAGTCTGTGATGAAGAGGATCTTGAAACAGAACCAATCATAGAAGAAATTAATGATGAAGAATCCAAGACTTCTGAGTCAATTGATGAAGAGATTATTATTGAGGAACCAGAAATTGAAATGACACCACCTACCTCACCTGTCCAATCAGAACCAATCCTAACTGAGCAACTGGAACCAAAAACTAAAGAAAATGAATCATTAAAAAGAAAAGAAAGAGCTGAGATAGAAACACCCAAGTTAAAAAGGCAAAAATCTGTAAAGGTAATGGTGTACAAGAGGAGATTGGAGAATATTGAACAAAGGAAAAGAGATCAATTGGTGAATGATGAAGAACCTATCATTGGGGCACTTCATAACTTAGATGAAGAATTGGATGAGAATGAAGATGAAGAGGGGTCAAAGGATGCTGAGAAAGAAAATGAAGATAGAGCTTATTTTGTAAGTCTTGAATATGATCTGAAATATCTCCAAAGACTGTCAAAGGAAGCTATGGCCAAAGAAGCTGAAGGTTGGAGACAAAGGGAAATGAGAAGAGAGTATTTAATAAAGGCTGGTCACAAACCTGCGTTCCTAAACCTACAATCATTTGATGCCATTGATAAGCTCTACAAAAGGGCTCTTGTGGATGACATGGATAATATTGTTGAAAAGGCTAAGAAGAGAAAGAGAACTAGTGGTGATGATGAACCATGAAAGCTAAACATAAAGATATTCAATTTTTGCAAATTCATGGCTTTGAATACAATTCCTTGATCAAACTCACTCTGGAAGAATTGAAAAAGGAAGTTCAAAGGGTTAAAGACTCCTACAAAAGTCAGAAATTGTCTGCTGATTTTGAAAGAGAAAAGAATTTGAAAGCACAAATGGAAAAGGAGAAAGTGGAGTCTGGGAAGAAAGAAGCTGAAGCTAAAGAATGGTTTCAAGACCCTTAGAGAGTCCAAACCTTAAGGGATATAGTAATGGACAAAGGTATGACTGAAGAGGGGTTCAATAGAATGCCCCATGCTCAACTACTGGAAAAATACAAAAGAGAGCAGAGAATGTATATGGAGACTGAAAGAAAACTGAAGGAGGATCGAAGGAAAATGGACGAGTTAGTTAGAGCTGAAATGCTGAGTGCCCTATACAAGAAAGGTGTTGGTATGGGAAGATTGATCACTCAGACTGATGAAACAATTAAAAGGTGGTATGTAGAGGAGGGGCTCGATAGATTAAAGACAACTCAGCAAGGAAGCTCGAGTCGAACCCCAAGGTCTGAGATTGTGAGGCCTAAGCTACCAAGATTTACATTTGCCCACACATCTCTTTTTCGACAAAAGATCCAAGACCTTGAGGGTTATTACTGAAAATCAATAAGAAACTCTCATCATCTTTATAGATGATTTAAGAAACTTTTCAAAAGAACAATTGAAGAGAATGGCCGAACTGGACTTACACGATAACCAAGATAGAAGACAACTGGCCGAACAACAAAGAAATGATCTTTCCAAGTTCCTCAAAGAACAAGCAGAAAAGGGATTCCCTTTTCTCAACCAAAGGAGGAAAGAGATAAGGAGTCAAGCAGAGAGGGACAAAAGGAACAAGAGAATAAACAAAGTACATATTCTGGAGCTCTCTCTGTTAGAAGATAAGAGAAGGAAATCCCAAGCAAGCAGCTCACATGGAAAAAGGAAAACTTTGAAGGAGTGCTTAGGTATGAGAGAAGAGATGAGAGAACCAAACTCAGTTGTGCAAATTAACGGAAGAATTACTTTCATCTCTTATAACTAGCATAATGACTCAATTTCACTGAGGAATGCGTCGGGATTGCCTATTTCCGTGATTAGAAATGATGGGGATCTTAAATTCATGCACCCTCAAGATCTACAAGGCTTAATTGATACTGAATTCCCCATTGATTCCTCTGATGCTGTGGAACTGGACATGATTAAACAAAAGGCAGCCCTTGTCAAGAAATTGAAAGAAGAATCTGACACAAGGAGGAGGAGGAGAAGATAGCAGAATGGAGCTCATAGAAACTCAATTTTATTTCTGTTTTTCTTTGTAGTTTTTGTTACTTTGTTGAGATGTAAAAAAATTTATGTGTAATGCCCAAGAGGCAGAATTCCTATTTATGTAATGAAATGACATGTTTTTGAATGATATATTCTTGATGTCTGATACATGTGTAACTCTATGCAGGTATGTTTTGGTGCATCTGAGCTTGTTCCAATCTAGGGGAGAATGTTGAGTCAGATTTTTGATAAGGAAGATTGGAATCTACTCAACCTCCTCATAAAACGGCTAAGTATGGACTTCGAGCAAGCCTAGACGATCGAGCATGGTTTTACTACTTCGAGCAAGGTCTTCAGAACCTTAAATGGTTAATTTCTTCTAAGTGTTAAGGCTTCGAGCAAGCTACATTTCAACGAGCAAGAGTGTTCTTCTATCGAGCATGGATTGCCAATCGAGCAAACAGCTTGATCATACAAGTTTTAACCAAGTGTTAAGAGCACAGGATGATCGAGCACATAGAGACAAGCATGGATGCAATAAGAAGATGTCATGTGATTAAAGAAAGGACTTCCAGCACAGTTCAGTTCCCCGAGCAAGATTTACATCCGAGCATGATAAAGATTGCTGAATAAGAAGACTGAAGACATCAAGAAGAATGAGGTTGCTCGATGGACTAGTTCGAGCAAAGCATGGATTAGTCAAGAGGAATGAAGCTTGATGGAAGGGAATATCTTCACTGAAGATATTCTAAGTAAAGTATGTTCGAGGACAATCATCGAGCATACCTAGCATAGTGAGTCTGCTCGAGCAAGATTGTTACCTTGCTCGAGGACTCAACACTTGTATTATTTTGTATTTCATTATGTAATGATTAGGAACTTCTAGAAGAAATGTCAGGGTCTATAAATAGGGTCCTAGGTTTCCATTTAGGGCACGAGACGGATTCAGATAACGACACACACAATACGAGAAACATTCAAAAAAGAATATTCTATTTGTTTCCTCGTACTGCCGCCGCCGCCGTCTCGCACGAAACCCTAGACATTCCTTTCACTGTTTCATTAATGACTCATTTAATACAGTGAATCTTTGTCTGTGAATGTGCTTTTACTGATTATTTGTTATCATTTCGTGTTTGTTATTTTCACTCCTTTGTTCCCACTTGTTGGATATCCTGATTCCGCCGGGATATTCAATAGGCCTTCAGGTAACAGAGTTGGTGTGTTCTTGTTAACCTTTCTAAGGTTTCACCCGACTCACGGTCATGACAAAATTTGAAAAAGAAAAAGATTTTACCCACGATTTAAGTTAAGATTTTTAAAGTATTTTTAAAAGTATTTCCGTTTTAAGTTAAGAAATTTAAGTAAAACAGTCAAATTTTGACTATTGAAGTTATTTTTTTTAAAGTATTACTAGCATCAAATGGATTTTTGATGTTTAAGTTAAGCCTTTTACAGAGATTCAAGTGTTAATCTCCTCATTCGTTTAAAGTAAACACTCATTTGTTATGAATGATAACGAATGGAAGATCATTCGTGCCTTTTTCTTAACGAATGAAGCTCATTCATTTCCTAGTTGTATTCGCTTCTGCTCCTTAATAAAGAATAATGACTTATTCTTTAATCTGATTAATGAATGAATATTTATTCATTAGTTAGTTAACGAATGAGGACTTATTAGTTATTCCACATAATGAATGAGTAACGAATAAAGGGTTATTCATTAAATTTTTAACGAATGGGATGTTATTCGTTAATTAAGTTAACAAATAGGCAATTCGTCTGTCTTGGGAGATGTGCAATTATTGTTAAGGGTATATAACCCCTAATAAACGAATGGACAACAATTCATTTACACATTTTCTTTCTCGATATTCGCAAAACAAAAGAGAAATCTTGCAAAAATTTCCAAAAAATCCTATACCTGTAAATTGATTGATTTGATAATCGATTATTTCTTATAAGGTATACATGATGATCTGTGTTCATCTAATTAGGATTTGATTCAAATTAAAAGGGTTTTGATGATGAAACAGTTATCGAAGCTAAAATGATTCAAATGGATATGAAACTGCAAAGTATAATGAAATACAAGTCAAATTAAAAGGGTTTCGATGATGAAACAGTTATCGAAGCTAAAATGATTCAAATGGATATGAAACTGCAAAGTATAATGAAATACAAGTTGATCTTGTTATTGCCAATGATATATCAATGATAACAAACATAGATTTAAAGAAAATGATCAAGTTTAGAACGATTTCAGATTTTGATATGGATATTCTGACTTTTGATATTCTTATTAATTTTGACCTTAACTCAATTAAGTAAAATAAATACATTCATGATTAAAGTATTCTTCATTCATTTGTCTTGATAACAAATGACCACATTAGTGTATCTGGATTAACGAATGACCACATTCGTTGTCTCTTGATACGAATGAAATTTCATTCATTATATATAGTAAACGAATGGGCCATTCGTTCAAAGTTCTTAATGAATGAGAAAACTCGTTACACATATTTAACGAATGATTTTCTGTAAGTTAATTAATAAGTCTATTTGTTAATATTCTTAACGAATATGATTTATTTTATAACGAATATGGGTATTTTTGACATTTTCCAACTATATCTCAAATTCTAACATGTTCATTTTACAGATGGTTGAGCTAGTTGCTGACAACAAGCATAATATCATTGCGTTTTTGGACAGAATTTCATTGAGCGTAGCACTTTTGGATATATTATTACATTCTTACGTTTTTCGAGAATCTATTGGGCTATTTTGACTAACTTGCTGGTACAATACAATATCATTTGGCCATTCTAGGCAACGGCAAGATATGTTTCTGGTGAGAATCATATCGTGGCTACAATTCAAGGGAAGGAGATTATTGTTGACACGGATGTGATACGGACAGTGTTACGATTTTGAAAACAGTGCATGATGTTTAAAAGTATGACAAAGGGTTGATTAAGGGGTTATTTGGTAGGTTAAAGTATAAGGGTTACTTGGACAGATCAATGTACAGTAAGGCGAATCTGTGAGAACAATATAAGTATCTCTTACATGTATTGATTCATTGCCTTGGAGAAAGAAAAGGCGGGTTCGAAAAGTGCAGGATTATGTTAATATCTGCCTTCGTTGCTCAAGTGCTTAACAAACCGTTCAATTTCTCAAAAATGGTGTTTTACCATTTGAAGGAGAACTGCACTACAAGATCCTACAAGTGTTTAATGTATCCTCACTTCCTACAGATAATCATTAATCACTTGAAACCTGACTTAGTCAAGGATGCTGATGTTCTAAAAGTAGTCAAATAATTATTAACCAAATTACACTAATCTAGACACTAAGTAATACTCTAGACTCTCTAAAACTTGACTTGTAACGCCAGTTAATTCCGGTTCCAAGAATTAAAGCTTGTAGAGTATGTATAATTCTTGGGATTTATCCGACGTTTCTCGGAAGCCTTTACGTCATCCCGGTACGTCTAATCGCTTAACATTTCTTCCAAGTTGCATCATTACTAAATTCCGGGGGCTAGAATAAAAATGTTTTATAATATAACACTAAACAAAAAAACCCTAAACCCTATTTCAGCAGCCGATCGCAGCTAAGACCCCCCCTGCTCGTTTTTCTTCTGCCCAGCCAAGTTTCAGCCGTGAAAATTCCAATTCAAGGTCGGTTGTACGATTCCCCATGTCTTTTACACCTTAATTGATCATATTAACGCGCTTATTGGTCGTTAAGGTTGAGTTTTGATGATAACAGTTTGCTGACAGATTCATATACGTTTATTGTAGGGTTTGTAACGCGATGATAATCCACTGTTTTTGATCGATTCTTGATTCCATGATGTTCTACTTTGAGTCTAGTTTCCAGAAAGGTATAATACGTAATTTTTGGACGAGATTTTAATAGTTTTTATGAATTTATAAAATCGAGTGTCAAAGCTGATGCGGGATGACAGATTCTGGTCTGTCTTCCCAATGTCATAACCTTTTTTCTACTGGTCCAAATTGGTTGGTTCTACTTCTGGAAGTTAGTATTTTGAGTTAGGAACCAAACCCAATTGGAATCGTTTAATTTGGTTTGGTAATGAATTTTATAAAAATAAAACCATTTTGTTGCGCACTGAAATAGCTGCACGTACCTTGCTGTGTTGGAGGAATTTTTATAATTTTTGTGTCCAATAGAAAAAATATAATAAAAATATTTTTATAAACCTAAGATATTTATTAAAGTTTGGTAAAAATTTAATAATTTATTTCAAAGGTTATCCTATGTAATTAAATGCATCTTCGCATGCTAAAATCTACACGTTTTACTCATTATTAATCGATAAGTTCGTTTTAGGCTTAATCGGTGGATTTGGTTAGTTGAAAGGTTTTAGGGGCTGAGGTAAAGTAATTGGGTATGGATTGGGCCTTGGACCAAGTTTTTGGGCCTTGGGCCAAGTGTTGGGCCTCGAGCCAAAGTGTTGGGCCTCGAGCCAACGTGTTGGGCCTTGGGCCAAAGTGTTGGGCTTGAACGGCCCATTAGGCAAGAGTGTTCTTACGATGTAGTTTAGTAACGCGTTGTGTACTATTTACAGGCCCTTACTTGTGAGTGTGCACTTAGGGATTTCCTAGATCGTTGCAGGTGTTCGATCGATTTCAGGTGAGTTCATGATGCCCCCTTTTAACTCTTTTTAAGTTTTGGGCTAGCATGCACACCTAAGTGTTTTCTTACTTGATGAAATGTTTTTTTAAACGATTTTATATAGGCTTGCTAGTATATGGTAGGCCTTGGGATGTTAAATATATATATATATATATATATATACACATTATTGTTTGGCCTATATTTGGAAATGTTGTAGTCGTTTCGACTACTGATGTTGCGTATGCCTACTTTGTGTTTGCATGCGTTGATGTTACGTGTTTGGGTTGTACGTTTGCTCGACTCTGATGTTATGTGTGTGGGTTGTACGTTTGCTCGACCCTGATGTTATTACTTGGATGATATATATGTAGGTATATAATCATAAGGATGTTTATATATAATTATAAGGACGATTATATATAATTATAAGGATGTTTATATATATGTGTGTGTGTGTGTGTGTGTGTGTATACACATATATATATGGATGATTACTTATTGTTGATGATGGTCTAACTGTTTTATCCCGTTTATTTGGCCTAACTGTTTTATCCCTTTTATTTTAAAACTCTTAGGATGACTATTATGATTATTATTATAGATGTTATTTATAAAAACTTGAACTCACTCAGCTCAAGCTGACTTTGTGTGCATGTTAGTGTGAGTTTCAGGTTAGGAGATGGATACATTACCGTTTGGACGTGCACGAAGCTACTTGGACGGTGGAGAGCATACTTAGTCGGATGTTTCAATAATAATAAATGTTTTCTTTTTTAACATTTATTTAAATTGGTTTTGGGAACTTATTTTATTATTTATGTTTTCCGCTGAATTATACTCTGAAATGGTTATTTTAATGAAGTGAATTGTTTTTAATTTTAATTATTTTTACTAGTGTTTTGAATGATTACCAACTGTGGGGTACCCGGGGTTCGAGGCCTTACATGACTAAAATATTAACCGGCAAGTGAACCTGTCGATTCTAGTACAGCTAAGTATGTCTGGATATCAAACCCACGAGACTCTTTAAATTACGTTAACTAGCTAATTAGACTCAATTACAAACACGACTTATTTGTTTATATTTATTTAAGGGAGGGGGGTTTAATTAAAATACTAAATTAAGACTATTATTAAAACAAATTTAAGAAAACAGGTAAATTAAACGAAACAAAAGTTTCTTTGATTAAATCAGATGATAATGAAAAACTACCTAGGCTAGAATCCCTAAGTTTCCGTTTTTAATTAACCTAGAAAATATTTAGTTATGGAACTGGATCGTAAGATAGACGCTTAAAAGAAAACCCGAACAGGACCTCTGACCCTTCTCAAGAATACATCTATGGGTTTCTAATAAGTTTTAACGTACACCAGTTTTAGAAATCAAGTTTCCTTACGATCAAATGATTTTTATAATTATAAGCTACACCATACAAATGAATTTAAAATTTTGAGGGGGTTTCTCGACTTTGCCATAAAGACAACACATAAAAGTAACACGGTAACCTGTTCAATTTTGTGAATTTTTTGCTTCACTTGAGTATAATTTTGTCTGACATGTTTCACGCGCTACATTTTAATCACCATTAAAGAAAAAGTCAATGCTGACACAATTTTTTCAAATTTGATAAAAGTTAGAAGTATTGATAAGCCTGAAGCCAACATGTCAAAAGTGGTAGCCGTCTTTTTTTAAATTTTAATAGTTTTGGAAAAAATAGACAATTAGCCAAATCTTGAATCTTTTCATTATTTCCAAAAATACCATTGAAAATAAATTCTTAACCTAAATCACGTTAAAATCTAACTTTCATTTTTTTTTTTTTATATTTTCAAGTCAAAAGTTTGAACCCGTAACAAATTTGATGATAAATCTACTTGCATTTTCAAAACTTTTAAAAATACTTATATCACCCCTTTTTGACACTTAGAAAATTTTAAGCCAAATATAATTAACTTGTACCACACAATCTATTTACCAACTTTTGACTCGTAACAATCAAATTTAAGTCTCACAAAAAACCTGAAACAATAATTGTACGAAAATCGAGAAACTAACTATGCTAAATTTTATTATATATGAAAGTGAATAGTATATATTTTTACATTTTAACATATATATAGTTTAGTAAATTAACTGAAAAATAAATGGATAGATTTAAAGCATATATTTATAATTTATAAGAATATTTATTTTTATAAAAATGTGTAGTGTATATAATAAAGGGTATAGTTATACTACAAAGGCCAACAAAAATTAGAAGTGTGAGAAGCCATAGTTGATTGACATGTGTCAAGTGGGGACTAAAGATAAAAGGTATAAAAGTAATAGTACATATTTTTTCTCTTCACATGCAAGTCGCATGTCAATTCCCCCATCATTTTAAAACTTTCATAACTTTTTCATGCAACATTAGTTTTTTTAAATTTCACCATAATAGCTAGCATTTTTTTTATCTTTAATATGAGTATGATTTTGTTATATAAAAATTAAAAAAAATTACGTCATTATGTCATTGTGTCTTTTCGTCATTGTGTCTTTCTGTTTGTCATTGTGTTTTTTTCGTCATTGTGTCTTTCAAGTTATCATTGTGTTTTTTAAATGCTAATAATACGGTTGTGTAATAATAATATGTAAATATAATGATAAAATAACAACAAATTATCAAATACATAAAACACAATGATGAATACATATTACACAATTACATGAAACGTACAACACAATGATGAAAACATATAACACAATGACCTGAAAAGTAAAACAAAATGGTGAATACATACATATAACACAATGACCTGAAACGTAAAACACAATGGTGAATACATATAACACAATGACATGAACATAATGCGCAATGACTAAAACACAATGATAAGTAGAAAGACAAATGATGAGCACAAAGACACAATGACAAACAAAAAGACACAATGACGTAATCTTTGTTTTAATTGTTATCTTTAATATGAGTATCAATTGATAACACAATGACCAAAATCTATAACACAATGCATAGAAAACCCAATTAAAAATCATAATGAACAACCAATAACACAATATAAAAAACCCACTATTTTTTTTATTTTTATATAACAATATGATACTCATATTAAAGATAAAAAACGCTTGTCATTATGGTGAATTTTTTTTAAAAAAAAATAATGTTACATGAAAAAGTTATATGATGGGGGAATTGACATGCGCCTTGCATGTGGAAAAGAAAGTCAACAAAAGTGAGTTATTTCCTTTATGTCATTCTTATCAATTTATTTTCTTAAATTAATATCCACAATTCAAATCTAAGTTAGATTCCTTTCACCCTTCTTATTTTTGTTATCCTTTGTATTTTAACTTTACCCTATAATAAAATAAAGTTTAAAGGAAAGTGAATAATTTAATCAGGTTATAGATATAATATAAATGAAGTGTAAAAGGAAACTGAATAATTATTTATATATGACATAGTTATTAGTTTGGAGGGAAAAAAGTTATAAGGTTTAACCATAAACTGACACGTGTCCACAGTTATTTTATTTTAATTCATAAAAAAATAATAATATAGCCGAGCTTCAAAAATAATTTTTTTACCAACTTTAACATTATCCAGTTATAATTGTATAATAAATTTAAATATGTTTTCTAATTTAAAGAAACAAAATCACAAGAAAGGAATAAAATTATGGGTATAATTTCCAATGAGGTTTTTTTAAGTATTAGAGAGACCCCAAAAAATATATAAATTTAGTAGATCAAATTATCAATTGATATAAGCAACTTATAGTTTAATCAAAAGAACATGTTATTAATGAAATAGACAAATAGGTGAATAAAATTTTACAGAGACCCTTTTGGGGCCCTCAAGGCAAGTAAGTAAGATGGCCAAAATACGTTAACATGAAAATAGAGCTCGGAATAAAAAAGAAGAAGAAGAAGAAGAAACTAAGTAGATGGAAGGAAGGAATGAAGATGGTTATTTTTAGAAGGAAAAGCATTTATTTGGTAGCTTATTGTTTGCCAAATTTCAACCAAACACACTTAGGTAACGTTGTATGTCGGAATGACGGGGGATTTGAATGATTCATTACGTGAGAATGAAAAACATAATGTTTGGTTGCTCAATGGAATAAAATAATCCATTACACATAAAATTTCATTTCATCAAAATCATTTCTTTTCACCTACTTCTCTTTTTTCATTCCATTCCTTCTTCACCCCACTTTCTCAACAACACCACCACCTAACAACCACCACCACCACCACTACCATCGCTACCACCATCACCTAACCGTCATCGCCACCACCAGTGCTACCACCTCCACCGCCGCTGCCACCAACGTCGTTGTAACCACTGCAACCCATGTCACCACCGCCGCTTGACTGTAACACCCCGTAACCGCAGCGGAAACGTAAACGGGATGCAACAGACACCTCTGATATCAACCACATTGTTTATAAAGAAAACTGAATACATTAATATACTTCAAATTACATTATCTCATAATTCATTACCGTCTAGGTGATACACACATCATACAATACGATACATAATTCTATGTAATATAATGTATCCTAACATCCCACACGCAAATCTTACACACATCAAGCACTTAGCACGTAAGCAATCACTTCATCTTAATTGTACCTGAAAAGCATGTGAGAAAACGTGTCAACTACGAATAGTTGGTGAGTTTCACAATTTGAGTAAACCTTGATAAATCAATATCATAATATAATATTATCTGGGGACACTGTTAACCCAGTACTGTACCCTTTCCGGGGGTAATGTTAACCCAGAAACACCTCTTTGGACATCTGGGGACACTGTTAACCTAGTACTGTACCCATTCCGGGGGCAATGTTAACCCAGAAACACTTCTAGAGACATCTGGGGACACTGTTAACCCAGTACTGTACCCATTCCGTACGATTCCCGTACAATCAAATATTTATAAATACACGTAAATCCATGCGTTCAGTATGTACTTAAACATTTCAATAGTAACATGCTTCCGCCCCGGGAAAATATTTGAAAACAATTCAGAAAAAGGGGCTCGTGAAACTCACCTTAGCACATGCAAGCAGGTAACAACAATCATTATCAGTTAACACGTCCAATCTGTAATATGATCCCTACGATCGTTACTATACACTCATTATTAATATAACTTTAACCAAGTTAACCGGTACATCTGGGGACACTGTTAACCCAGCACTGTACCCGTTCTGGGGGCAATGTTAACCCATAAACACTTCTCCGGACTCAGATTGTGATATCGTTTAGAGTTCCATGGTCACAATTACTATTAGTCGATTTTCTCGTTTTGCGTGTCTAGCACGGTTATCCGTTTTTACGTTTCAAAAATGAGTTTGGTCACACACGACCCGAAAGTAGTGGTTGACTGATTAATTAATTAAAGATGTGAAATTATAGCTCGGTTTAGACGTCCCGATTGGCCGCGGGACCCGTTTCCGTCTTTAGCGTACCGGAAACTGTTAAATCGGACAAAAATTACTCAAATCATCCGAATTATTTTCGGATGATTTATTTTTACTTGTTTAACTCATTTATATGAAAATAGTCCATTTTTAGGGTTTTTATACACCAGTCAGCTCGCTTAGGCGAACTTTACCGGTTTACGCATTTTAAGCTTTAAAAGTTTGTTTTTACACAAATAATTATCCGTTTAATCTCGGATCTTGAAATTTTGTACAAATCACTTTTTGACAGTGGGGAATTTTATAAAAATATTTCCATAATTAATTTCTATATTTAAAATTTATTTATCTATTTTTAAACACCACTCAAACACTAAATATGGCGTAAATACCAAACAATCTTAGAAAAATCCCAAATTTCTCCTGGATGTCCCCTGCCATCCACATAGTCCCCTGTAATTTTTCCAGAACCAAAATCTTTTTTTACATGCCATTTTCACCAAAACCGGGCTAGGAAACCCTAGAACTCGTTTAACCGAAAAGCCTACTTAGACTTCTCCAACTGACCTAAAATTTTGTGTGTGATATATACATGATATAAGAAGATTATCTGCAATTTTCCAGAATTTTTCATGATATTTAACTATTTTTCACTATTTTTAGCCAAAACCGAGCATTAAATTCACCAAATATTCATCCTTTGTCCAAAAATTACCAAAAATTCACAGAACTCTTATTTTCATGTGTTTAACACCTCTGTCAAATTTCATGACCTAACTCTAAACCATCAACAATCTGTCCAAATCTCCAAAACCGCACATAAACCGAATATACCTTCGTTTTCCGCCACTACAAGCTACAAACTCGTCTTTCCGCCTTATCAACCACTAAACACAGAACCTACAACCAACATATCACAATACCAAGCAAGTTACACTCACGATCAAGCCTCTTACACTATATTTTCGGTTATTGTTTCAAAACTAAAGATTTAACCGTAAAAATTCGTTTTTGATTCGTTTAACTCCTTTCTTGGACCAAGATCCCTTGTATAACCCGTATACATCACTTGATCATGCAAGAATCGGTTTTCATCTTTGAAACCTCATTTTCTTGCAAATAAACTCAAGAAACGAAGATGAACACGCGCATAACTCGATCATTACCTTGTTTTTCTTGCTAGAACTCTCGGTTTTTGGTTGATATTGTGGAGAGAAGATGGATAGTGTTGAATGTTTGATGAGAAAAAAGAATAAGGGAATGGGGTTATCCCTCTTAACACCGATCGGAACTCATGGGGGGTGGGGTGGGACCCACCTCTCCATTCTAGGCCACATGTTTGGATTTCGGATATCCGGATAATGTTTTGGATAATCTGGTTCAGTTCGTTTTTCGGTTAAATGTTTAATTCGGCTTAAAACGAGGCTAAAACGGTCGTTTTTCGGCTTAAAAATGAAATTTATATAAAATCGATTTAAAAACTTTAAAAACTTAAACCATGACTTTTATTAACTTAAAACATCATATTATTAATTATCGCGCATCTTTTTCGGCTTGATCGATCATCTCTTGCTCGGTTTGGTATTGAAGGTTTCGTTTAATGTACCGACGTACCATTAAATCGAAATTCTTTTTCTGTGCCGTACTTTACTTATCCCGAAGCATTAATGCTTCGTAAAATCACTAAATATTATAGATATCGTCTATAATTGAACCCTCGATTCGTTCGGGTTTCCATAACTATCGATCGATTAATCGTATATTCAATACGATGAATTATATATTCACGTACAACCAATACAGTGAACCATGTATTCTCGTATAATTACTATGGTAATTCATGTACCCGACATTAAATATGACGTAACTATTGTCTACCGGTTAGGGTATACCGGGTTTCGTCGAAATCGTTACATTGACCATCACCACCACCGCCACAACCGTCACCACCATCCAGGGGCGGACCTAGCTAATGAGGAGGGGTAGCACGTTTCGTCGGTAGTGTAAAAAAAAAATTGGTCGGTTTTCGTGTTTCGTTACCCATAAAAAAAGATAACGTTACCCCTATGTGTTTTAAGCCCAACCAATTTAATACTTAAACCCAACACAAGCCCACTTAAATTATAAAGCCCATACCAAAAATACCCAATAACCCAAATAATCATTTTAAGTTTAACAATAAAAAAAAGGCCAGATATTGTAAACACATGCACACAGCCGACAGCTCTCTGTCTCTCTAGACTCTGCTCACCACACACCACCAGCTCACCACGGCTGTTGCCACCTACTGCCACCTCCACCTCCATCTGCCACCACCCACCTCCTGACCTCACTCGACCACTCCACCTCCGGCCTCTCCTTTCCGGTAAGATTTCTTGTATTTAGGGATTTAGGGTTATGTTTAAATTGGAGTTAATTTGAGATTTATGGTTTATGTTTAAATTAGAATTTGTTAGGTATTTAGGGTTATATATAAATTGGAATTGATTAGGGATTTTGCCTTTAGTTTTATGTGTAAATTGGAATTCATATTAGGTTTTTGGTTCGAATTTTGTTTACGAAACTTTGAAGATGAGTAAACAACCTCTTATTAGCAACATTTTTAAACGACAAAGAAAAGAAAACGATGACATCGGTTTATCACCAAGTTTAAATATTCCAACTTCAAATTCAAACATATGCGACTCTTTTATTTTCTTATTTAATTAAATATTGTGTTTATCAATATTTTTGTTGAGTAAACTTTAACACTACTCATTAACAATATATGTTTGATCTGATCGATTAGTAAGTTAATTAATAAGTTCGAATAATTTTCAATATTATTAAGCAAACAAGTTTAGGTTATCTTAATGTGCCCATTATAAACCAGCTTGTTTTGATCCGTCATTGCAAATGGGATAACTGGGCGGCGATACGCTTGTAACACGAAGCCGAGCCCGGGACGCATCAGACGCGTAACTAGACATCTTCATGAGAAAAACGTGTTACTGGGCTTCTCTACGCGTGAAAGGTAATCAGGCCCCGTAAACGCGGAACCGGTAAAAAAAAATTTTCTTAATGTACGATTAAAATTTTTTTTTACGCTTCCCCATAAATTAGTTTCTAGATCCGCCACTACCACCATCTACCAATGCTACCACCGCCACCCCTACCGCTTGACCGACACCACCACCTTCGCCACCACCACTTTCGTCGTCGGAGCTTCCACCGTTGCAATTGCCGGCTTTTTTTTTTTGGTAAAATGTATTTTGAGATATGAGCGTTTTTATTATTTCTATTTCATTCCGACAACTTTTTTGGATACTAAACAATAAAAAGTATAATTAATTTCATTCTTATATGTTAACCAAACAATTCAAAGGAATGATAATGATTCATCTCATTCTCTTGTTGTCACACCCGACTAGCACAATGCGTAAGCGTAAAACGGGAATGCAACAGACACCTCTTGTATCAACACATTGTTTATAAAGAAACATCACAAACTAATTTACAATATATTACAATTCATTGTTCTATCATTGTTTTACAGTCTAGGCGATACAAACAAAACTAGTTCGTTAACTAAACGATCTTACTACTAACGCCCTTGCTTCTATTCATATAGCATCAGCCACACACCTTGGGCAAGTAACAGATCACCAAATCATTCCGATTTAGGTACACCTGAAAAGCAGTTTAAAACGGGTCAACTACTAGAGTTGGTGAGTTTCACGAGTTTCAAGAAAACAGTTATGAGTATTCACAAGTTAACACTTGTAATCATGAAATAAGTATGTATGTATGTAAATGATGTAATTATGCTAAGAAGCCTTGACTGTATGTGCTGCGTGCATCCATTTCCCACACTCAATCAACCACTATGGCTCCCCTTCCGCCCACAACTTGCCCTGGTAGTTATGTCTAACACTACATAGCCTGTTTGTATAAATATGGTCATTTTCAAACGGCGCTATGTGACACGGCAACCAGGCCGATTCCGTTTGGGTTTGTCAAACCAATAGTACTATTCACAAGCCACCGGCTCGAAGTTAATCACTGTGATCGTGGGAACTTTCGTGTGTTTGCACTTAGATAATTCACATCAATACATGTTTCAGGTATGTATATGTAATCAAACATGTTTTTCACCCCAAAAGTTCGTAAAACAGTTTAGAAGTGGGGTCATGAAACTCACTGTTTAGTAGATAATCAGTAGCACGTCGGTTCGAGGTTTGTATAACTTGCAATCAAGGATTCCTATAATCAATATTATAATAATATTAATATTTTAATATTATTATAATCTTAATACTAAACTGGGCTGTATAACTAGGGTATAGCTGGAACGTCCAGAAAGTGGCATTAGGCTTAGGTTGTGATGTTGTTCAATGTCTAATACTTAAAACCGAACTTGGCTCAGTTTCCCCGTTTTTTTAGCTGGGTCAAGTTGTTCGTTTATGCGTTCAGGAAACAATTATGGGGAAATAAGCTTGGGTAAATGTGTTGATCAATAAAATGATTAAGTTATAAAGAAAGATCACATACTGGGGTCCCGGATTAGCCACGAGGCCTGTTTCCGTTTATTCAGTTTGATTTAAGAAGAAACGAGCACAATCCACTCGGATTGTCCAGGTTTCTCATAGAAAACTTCGTTTTTACTTAATTAATCCAAAAATATGAATTTTGATCACTCTTGGTGTTTTAATATTCCCGCAGGTTCGTTAATTGCGAACTTGCCAGTTTTTATGAAAATTAAATTTGTTTAATCTTTAAATTAGCACAATTAATTAACCGTTAATCATTAAATTATGAAAATTTAGCCACTTATCAATTAAAATATGTAGATTCTTATAAAAATATTTCTGGAATTATTTACTGATTTATTAATTTATAAAAATTCATTTTATCAGCTATATTTCGCCTGAAAATCGTTCATTTATCCCAAAAAATTTCCAAAAATTCCACTAAAATTCTTGAATACTCAAATTATATCCCAAAACAACCTGTATCAATTCCAGAATATAAAAAGCTCGTGCAATATTCTTTTCGGCCCAAATTCGGTTATAAAAATTCACACGAACGCATATACACAAAACAACTTTAGACTTCTCAAAATGATCCCAAAATTCATATGTGATCAGAATACATCAAATATGAGTTTCCAGAAAAATTTCATAATTTTTGAAGTATATTAGCTATTTTTCCCAAATAAACGTCCCAATTCGATAATAAATTCATCAAATATTCTTTGAATGGTCGAAAAATTACCAAATTTGAACAGGGACTCATTGACATGGTCCCTGATGTCCTGCAAAATTTCAAGGCCTAATAATATCCACATCACAACCTTAACCTAAACAGCCCATAAGCGAGTGTTTCGGCATTACCGTAGCGGTTTTGGTTCGTTTCCGCCTTTCTAATCAACTTTTCAAGCTCTTGAGCTCCTATGTAGGCTAGATACAAGTACTATATCACAAACCAAGCAATTTTTCATCAACATAACAGCCCTTAACTTAGGGTTTCGGCTAGTGCACAAAAAAACGAACTTTTGACCCGTAAAAATGCCGTTTCAACCCTTTAATCCGTGTTTATAGCCAAAAAAAATCATGATTCTGGTTTGAAACTAGGTTTAACATCAAAGTATGTTTTTGAATGATTTTTGAAGGTTTTACATGGTTAACTATGATTTTTAACAATCAAGACATGTTTATATGTTATTAAACGAGTTTAAACGAATCAAAAATCGATTAATCATAAAGTTTTTACCTAGTTTTCTTGATGGTTTTTTCTGGAGACTTGTAGAAGATCAGATTACACAAAGTTTCATATTGTAAAATATCTACACAAAGTTAATATATAAAAAAGTTTACTTAGGGGAGGGGGGTTAAAATTTGGCGGCCGGACCACATATTGGGCCCCCTTGGGCTTATTTTTGGCCCAAAAATCTGTTTTACAAGCCCAAATACGAAAAGCCCAATCCAAATTTAGTTCGGGTTCGGTTTTTGGCGCGAAAAACTTATCGGGTGCGTTAAACAGTGCGAAAACGATTGTTTTTTGGCTAGTTTTGTGTAAATTCATAAAAATATAGTATTCTTTTGTAAAAATTGAAAATATTTTCACGGATCGCCTAAAACATTTCAAATAAGTGTTTGGTAAGTCTTTTTCGGCTTAACGGATGATACAATGCTTGGTTTGTAAATATCTTTCGCGTTTAAATCTATAGCGGGTAGTTAAACGAGCATGTTTTCGTTTACCTTGTTTGCTATCGAACTAAGACCATAATACCAATATATTAGCTTATATTAAACGTATATCACTTATAGATGGCCCCCCGGGATATCTGGGTCATCACCAGACCCGTTCGGTTAATCGTTTGATTGCTACGTATTACGCGTTTATTTGCTTATTCGATAAATACGTACTGAGGTGTACCTCGTTTTGGCTCAAATGTCACATTCTCCCCCCGTTAGAAAATTTCTTCCCCGAAATTCGATCATTCAACTTTGTCCTTATTTGGAAATAGGTTCGGGTATTTCTTTTTAAATTCGGACTTCCGCTCCCACGTGAATTCGGGTCCCCGTTCTGAATTCCAACGAACTTTTACTAGAGAAATTTTATTATGCCTTAGTTGTTTTATATTCCCCTCTAATATTTCCACCGGTTCCTCAACGAAGTTTAGTTTCTCGTTTACGTTCAAGTCTTTTAATGGCACGATTTCGGTTTCGTCGATAAGACACTTTTTCAGGTTCGAAACGTGAAAGACATCGTGAATAGAACTCAACTCCACAGGAAGTTTCAGTTAGTAAGCTACCGGACCTATCTTAGAAATGACTTCATATGGCCCAATGTATCGCAGAGCTAGTTTACCAGTTTTATCGAATCGAATGACGCCTTCCCACGGGGATACTTTGAGAAATACTTTATCGCCTATTTCAAAGGATAACGGCTTTCTACGAATGTCAGCGTAGCTTTTCTGTCGATCTCGAGCGATTTTCAATTTACTTGTAATCTTACGGATTTTGTCAATGGTTTCTTGAATCAAGTCAGATCGAGTAATTTGAGTATCTCCGACTTCAGTCCAACACAGGGGTGATCTACATTTCCGACCGTACAACGCTTCGTATGGTGCCGCTTGAATGCTACTATGATAGCTATTATTATACGAAAATTCGACCAGTGGAAGGTGTTGATCCCAGTTTCCACCGAAGTCTAGTACACAAGCGCGAAGCAAATCTTCTAAGGTTTGAATGGTTCGCTCATATTGACCGTCGGTTTGGGGATGGTAGGCGGTACTTAGGTCAATTCGGGTTCCCAAAGCTTCTTGTATGGCTTGCCAGAAATGAGAGGTGAAATGGCTATCATGATCAGAAATAATTGAAACGGGTACGCCGTGTCGGATACGATTTCATTTATGTAAATATGAGCAAGTTTTTCGATTGTGTAAGTGGTTCGGATTGGAAGGAAGTGTGCGGATTTGGTTAATCGGTCAACTATCACCCATATTGCATCGTTTCCTCGGGAAGTTTTAGAGAAGTGTGTTACAAAATCCATGGTAATTTGTCCCCATTTCCATTGTGGTATTTCCGGTTGGTGCAACATTTCCGAAGGTTTTGGATATTCGCCTTAACCCTCACACAAGTTAAACACTTACCGACATACGTGGCTATATCCTTTTTCATACCGGGCCACCAATAATACTCCTTCAAGTCCTTGTACATCTTATCTGTTCCAGGGTGAATGGAGTATTTGGACTTATGGGCTTCGTCCATGATCAAGTCACGCAGATTGCTGAAAGTGGGAATCCAACCTCGGTTTTTGTAGTATTGAATTTCGTCAGTTCTTTCTTCAAAGTTTTGTTCGGTCCCATGTAAGTCTTCATTTTCTAAGTGATCTCCTTTTAAAGCTTCGTTCTAAGCAATACGAATTTGTTCGGTGAGACTGGTTTGGACGATCATTCCAAGTGCTCGGACCCGTAGTGGTTTGATCCTGTCTTTTCTGCTCAAAGCATCTGCCACTATATTAGCCTTGCCCGGATGGTATCGAATCTCACAGTCATAATCGTTCAACAGCTCTACCCATCTCCTTTGCCTCATGTTTAGCTCTTTCTGGTCGAAAATATGCTGTAGGCTCTTGTGGTCGGTGTATACTCTACATTTGGTGCCATACAAATAGTGCCTCCAGATCTTAAGTGCGAAAATAACCGCGCCCAGTTTCAAATCATGGGTGGTATAATTCTTCTCGTGCACCTTTAATTGTCGAGAAGCGTATGCCATGACTTTGTTTCTTTGCATAAGTACGCACCCTAAACCTTTCATAGTTTCTGTTTCAGCAATTGAAAAGCCGATCATTAGTTCCTTCTGGAAGACTACCAGATCATTAGTTCCTTCTGGAAGACTCAGTATCGGGGCTTGGCATAGTTTCTGTTTCAGCAATTGAAAAGCCGCTTCTTGATCTTCTCCCCACACATAAGCGCGATCTTTTTGAGTCAAAAGGGTTAAAGGTTGGGCTATGCTCGAAAGTTAGCAATAAAGCGCCGATAATACCCAGCTAAACCCAAAAATTGGCGGATTTCTTTCGGTGACTTTGGGGCTTGCCAATTTTTGATGGCTTCAATCTTACTCGGGTTTACATGGATACCGGGTCGGTTAACAACGTGCCCTAGAAATTGTACCACTTCTAGCCAAAATTCATACTTTGATAAAACAGCTTTTCCTGCCTCAGCAACTCCAATATGGTTCATAAATGCTGCTCGTGTTCCTCCTTGGTTTTCGAATATATCAAAATGTCATCAATAAACATGATAACGAATTTGTCAAGATACGGTTTACAAACTTGATTCATAAGATCCATGAAAACTGCGGGAGCATTAGTCAGTCCGAACGGCATAACTAAAAATTCGTAGTGGCCATAACGAGTTCGGAACGTCGTTTTAGACACATCTTCCTCTTGAATTTTAACTTGATGGTAACCGGATCGAAGGTCAATTTTTGAGAAATAATTTGCCCCTTGAAGTTGGTCAAATAATTCATCTATTCGTGGAAGAGGTTATCGGTTTTTGATGGTAACTTTGTTTGATTCCCGGTAATCAATACACATTCTAAAACTTTCATCTTTCTTCTTTACGAACAATACCGGTGCTCCCCAAGGAGAATAAGTAGGACGAATGAAACCCTTATCTAACAACTCCTGTAACTGGTTAGATAATTCTTGCATTTCAGAGGGTACCGATCGGTAAGGTGCCTTAGCAATAGGGGCTGATCCTGGGATTAAGTCAATACGGAATTCAACCTGTCTGTTCGGCGGTAATCCAGGTAAATCGTCAGGAAAGACATCGGGGTATTCACGTACAACGGGAATCTCTTCTTTGCGTTTCTCATCAGGGTTCTTTATAGTCACGTTTGCCAAAAATGCCATACAACCTTGGCATAAACATTTCAACACTCTGAGATGAGACACAAGAGGTAAAATCGAACCAGACTTCTCTCCCTGTATCATAATCATTTCACCATTCAAAAAGGGAATTTTAACCGTCTTGTCGTACACACAATCTCTGCCTTATACTTGGTTAACCAGTCCATGCCGACAATAACATCAAAACTTCCTAACTCTACCGAGAGTAGGTCAATAAGGAATGGGTGGTCATTTAGAATAATGGAACAGTTTCGGACTATTTGGTTGACAGTTATAGAGTTACCGTTAGCGAGTTCTATAGTATAAGGATTTGTTAGTTCACTAACTGGCATATTTACCAAGGATACAAAACTAGTGGAAACAAAGCTTCGATCGGCACCCGTGTCAAATAATTTTGAAGCATATTGATCAGAGACTATAAATGTACCTGTCACCACATTCGGGTCTTGTTGTGCTTCTCCTGACCGAATTACAAACGCGCGTCCTCTAGGCGCATCTGAAATCGATGCTTGGTTTGGGCTAGCAACCATTCTTGGATTCAACTTGGGGCAGTTTCTTCTAATATGTTCTGTACTGCCACATTCATAGCAGGCACGGTAGGTGGTTGCGGCTGCAGTCTGCTGGATAGGTTGTTGGCGGATTGGCTGAGGTCTAGGTGGCAGTGGACGACGAGGTTGAGTTGTTTGGGTTGATCGGTTCACAATTTCTGTACCTGCTCTGCAAGTAGGGGCATAATGCCCAGTTCGACCACATTTCTGGCATACCGGGAATCTACATTCTCCCACATGATGGTAATTACATTTATCGCACTTTGGCAAGGGTCCCTTATACCTGTCTTGTTTCGTATCTGAACCAGTTATAGCATAATTTCTTATTGTTGGACGTGCACGTTTGCTTGATTGTCCTCCTTGCAATCTCGTCCCGTAATCGGTTCGTTTCATACCCACTGATTCTCCAGCCTTTCACAATACTCCACTCCTTACCAAATCAAAAGTCACAATTCTGGCTTAAGTCATGGCATTTTCGAACGATGTGTGACCCACGGAGTTCACCAAACTCCTCACTTCTGGGGCTAAACCCCAAATATAACGTTCAACTCATTTGTCTTCGGGAGTCACTAACCAGGGTACTAAGCGAGCCAGTTCATTGAAGCGGTTCGTGTATCCCAAATGATCCGCTCCTTTCATTTCCAGACTCCAAAGTTCGTGTTCTAACCTTTGTATTTCATTCTTTGGGCAACAATGTTCTAGCATCAATGTTTTGAGTTCAGCCCATGTCATGCGGTTAATTGTGTCTTGCCCTTTTATCTTAACTGTAGTGTTCCACCACATCCAAGCATGATCTGTAAAAGTAGAGGCAACATACTTGACAATGTTTTCGGGTGGACAATTGCTAATATTGAGAACAGATTCCGTCTTCTTTATCTATTTGATTAACCCGTTTGGCCCTTCAGTGCCCTTGAAATCAATCGGTTTACAGGCCATAAAGTTTTTGATCGAATATTCCCTTCGAGGGGGATTAGGGTTGTTATTGTTATTGTTTGGGTTCGGTGGAAGATTATTGTTGACATTATTTGTATCCGGTGGGGGATTATTTGCATTGGGAGGGGCATTTGTATTAGGTGGGGGATTGTTATTTGTAACTGTTTCAGTGTTGGTTGGGGGAGCATTATTGATTGGTTGTTGGTTTGTTTGTATATTGGCATTAACACCGGCAGTTACTTGTGTTACAATAAGTGGTATTACTACCTGCATTTGCCGAGCAATCATCTCGACTATTTCTGCCTCAGTCATAGGATTCTTTCTTTGGGGCCATTCTATAATGATAAACAAATATAAGCCAATTAATACTAATTCTAGTCTACGGCACTGTGTAATCATAATCACAATAAATGTTGTACAGGTAAACCAGATAACAGAATGACATTTCACAAATTGTTCTGTACATTGATAATAAAGGGTACATAGACTTAGCCTGATAAAGGCCAGTGCCCGCATGTATATATCAAAATCTGTCACTAAGTGACTGTTAGACTTAACCCTATAAGGGTCAGTGCTTGTGATAATGTACAAAATTGTGCCCCATGTTAACATAACATACTACTATATACATACATGGAGTATCAAAAGATCATGTACACATATCTGTAACATCCTGCATCTATCCGTACAAACGATAGACTAACCACAAACATAAAAACAACAACACTGTAATCATCCAGTAATAGTTCCACAGTCAAACTATCACCCTATCCAAACACCAACGGTGGTAGGCATCTGACTGCTGCAAGTTCAGTACTATCTGATGTAACGTCGATAAGCACTAGGTCACGTCCCTCCTTTCCTGGTTAATGTTAGCTATGGCTATCGAGTGGTCTATCACACGGTCAGTCAGGACAGCCATCCAAGAGTTGTTTCCTGCGTTTGGAAGGTCAGGGCGAGGAGTAGGTATACTCAACGAACGGGAAAATGAAGTATCTGCCCTAGGACGTGAAGGTTCTCCCCGATAGTGGGTAGATCTAAATGGAATCAAGGTAGGGTCAATCGGGGTTACCCGAATACGAGCAGTCGAGGAGATTAATTAATTAAGCCAAATTTAATATTAATTATATTAGAATATAATATTAGTTTTATTAAAATTTTAATTTTAATTATTATTAAAATCAATACTGAATATAAATGAATATAATATTCATTATAAAATTTACCGTCATCAACAGTATCGTACGTACACGTATTTACACATCTTGTTCCAAATAAGCACGTATGAATGTTACATATATATATATATACTTACACATTACCTTTTATACACATATGTTGTCATTTTTACCTAATCACACGTTCCGCGACTTTTCCCCGAATTCCCTCGTACAAGCAAGTCTGTTATTATGTTCCGGACACAATAACTCACTTGCCCAACAAGTTCATCCTGGCATCCATCAGTATATAATATTATTTTATTATTTTATTATATTCCTAGAGTGAATCGAGCCTACGGTTATATTTTAGGTGGATAACCTAATCCTTTATAATCAATGGCTCTGATACCAACTCCTGTCACACCCCGACTAGCACAATGCGAAAGCGTAAAACGGGAATGCAACAGACACCTCTGGTATCAACACATTGTTTATAAAGAAACATCACAAACTAATTTACAATAATTACAATTCATTGTTCAATCATTGTTTCACAGTCTAGGCGATACAAACAAAACTAGTTCGTTAACTAAACGATCTTACTACTAACGCCCTTGCTTCTATTCACATAGCATCAGCCACACACCTTGGGCAAGTAACAGATCACCAAATCATTCCGATTTAGGTACACTTGAAAAGCAATTTAAAACGGGTCAACTACTAGAGTTGGTGAGTTTCACGAGTTTCAAGAAAACAGTTATGAGTATTCACAAGTTAACACTTGTAATCAGGAAATAAGTATGTATGTATGTAAATGATGTAATTATGCTAAGCTACAGTGAAGCCTTGACTGTATGTGCTGCGTGCATCCATTTCCCACACTCAATCAACCACTGTGGCTCCCCTTCCGCCACAACATGCCCCGGTAGCTATGTCTAACACTAAATAGCCTGTTTGTAAAAATATGGTCATCTGCAAACGGCGCTATATGACACGGCAACCAGGCCGATTTCGTTTGGGTTTGTCAAACCAATAGTACTATTCACAAGCCATCGGCTCAAAGTTAATCACTGTGATCGTGGGGACTTTCGTGTGTTAGCACTTAGATAATTCACATCAATACATGTTTCAGGTATGTATATGTAATCAAACATGCTTTTCACCCCAAAAGTTCGTAAAACAGTTTAGAAGTGGGGTCATAAAATTCACTGTTTAGTAGATAATCAGTAGCACATCGGTTCGAGGTTTGTATAACTTGCAATCACGGTTTCCTATAATCAATATTATAATAATATTAATATTTTACTATTATTATAATCTTAATACTAAACTGGGCTATATAACTAATCTGGGTATAGCTGAAACGTCCAGAAAGTGGCATTAGGCTTAGGTTGTGATGTTGTTCAATGTCTAATACTTAAAACCGAACTTAGCTCAGGTTTTGGTTCGTTTCCGCCTTTCTAGTAAACTTTTCAAGCTCTTGAGCTCCTATGTAGGCTAGATACAAGTCCTATATCACAAACCAAGCAATTTTTCATCAACATAACAGCCCTTAACTTAGGGTTTCGACTAGTGCACAAAAAAACGAACTTTTGACCCGTAAAAATGCCGTTTCAACCCTTTAATCTGTGTTTATAGCCAAAAAAAATCATGATTCTGGTTTGAAACTAGGTTTAACATCGAAGTATATTTTTGAATGATTTTTGAAGGTTTTACATGGTTAACTATGATTTTTAACAATCAAGACATGTTTATATGTTATTAAACGAGTTTAAACGAATCAAAAATCGATTAATCATAAAGTTTTTACCTAGTTTTCTTGATGGTTTTTTCTGGAGACTTGTAGAAGATCAGATTACACAAAGTTTCATATTGTAAAATATCTACACAAAGTTAATATATAAAAAAGTTTACTTGGGGGGGGTTAAAATTTGGCGGTCGGACCACATATTAGGCCCCCTTGGGCTTATTTTTGGCCCAACAATCTGTTTTACAAGCCCAAATACGAAAAGCCCAATCCAAATTTAGTTCGGGTTCGGTTTTTGACGCGAAAAACTTATCGGGTGCGTTAAACAGTGCGAAAACGATCGTTTTTCGGCTAGTTTTGTGTAAATTCATAAAAATATAGAATTCGTTTGTAAAAATCAAAAATATTTTCACGGATCGCCTAAAACATTTCAAATAAGTGTTTGGTAAGTCTTTTTCGGATGATACAATGCTTGGTTTGTAACTATCTTTCGCGTTTAAATCTATAGCGGGTAGTTAAACGAGCATGTTTTCGTTTAACTTGTTTGCTACCGAACTAAGGACATAATACCATTATATTAGCTTATATTAAACGTATATCACTTATAGATGGCCCTCCGAGATATTTGGGTCAAAACCAGACCCATTCGGTTAATCGTTTGATTGTTACGTATTACGCGTTTATTTGCTTAATCGATAAATACGTACTGAGGTGTACCTCGTTTTGGCTCAAATGTCACACTTGTCCATTCCATTCATTCTCCCATTCCATCCCCCTTCATTTTATTACCTCCAACTAGGGGCGGACCCACATAGGTCGGGTCAGGGTCCCCGGGACACCAATGTTTTTTAAAAATTACTTAGAGGCGGTATATTGAATTTTGTAAGGACCCCATAAAAATTAATACTTGGAACTTATACCTTTAAGGTTGAATTGGTCTAGTGGAAAATCCCTTGTTTTACCTTTGAGAGGTTGCAGGTTCAAGCCTCACCATGCTCTGTTTTTGTTTTTTTTTAGTTTTTTTTTTCATATCCTACTCAATATAAGTTATTTAGTTAGGGTATTTGTGCATTTCATTAGTTTCTCCCATATAGCCATTATCACCATGCAACATATATAATGGCAATGTGAGCTTTGCATATTCTTTTATTAATTATCTTGTTTATGTAAAGCATAATTATTCATTTAGAGCTTTCTCAACCCATCCCCTATAATTTTGTGAGGGAATTTGTAAATTATAGGATGGGGTTGTGAGTGGCTGTGAGTGTAAATTATAGGGTGGAGAGAGAAAATATAGTGATTTTTTGTAAATTTGGGGGAAAGGTAGTGATTTTTTGTAAATTATAGGGTGGAGAGAAAAAACTGTAATGATAAAAGTATCAAAAAATATTATTTAATTAAACTGTAAAGAGAGATTTAGTGTTATATAGTGTAATTATAGAGATGGGGATAGGGGAGGGGTTAGGAATGTTCTTATTAGTGTTAGAGTTAATTTTTCATCTTTTGGTCCTGTATGTAAGATTATAAATATATATATATATAAGTTTACGTTTGTGTTTTCCGGGTATGAATAAAAATGAATTAAAAGTCTATTTTCTATCTAGATTCTTTCTACTTACTAGTTTGCAATGACACCATATTTCCGTGTTTATTATCTTCCTTGTCTCGACTAAACCCGACCCGAAAATTTTGTTGTAACACCCCAACCTGGAACAGGCTGAAGTGTCACTATTACAGATATCAAATCAAAGCCACAATGAATTAACTTATAAAATCTTGAACGTCATTAGTCTCTCACATCACTAATTCCCATGATTTCCCGAATTACCTATGAACAAATAAGAAAAACACAGACAAAGAAAACACGGCTGAGTCAAAAATTGCCCGGTAACGGAAAGAACAATAGTAATGACGATAAAACGAATGAACGGAAGCAAAATAATAACCAAAATCTATCATAACGAAAAAAAATATGATACTGAAATCTGATACTTTTAGAACCGATGACAATATCATACCAGAACAAAAACTGATATAAAACATATTACTGAACATATAACGGTGACTGACTTACACGACAAGTGATGCTGCAAAAATAAGTCGCGTATTGAAAAGAGTACCCAGAGCCAAAACATATATCATATAACTTGTAACATATAACGTGTGACGTGTAACATATAACGTGTGACATATAACGTGTACAATATAACTGAACTAGGATGGATCCATACGCCCTAAATGGCCTAAGTACTACCAAAGTACTAGTTAGAGACGCCGTGAACTTTTAAAACACACTGTCACGAAAAGTGTGGTGCTCAGGTAACAGAGTACTAAACCTGAAAGGCAATAAAACTACCTAGCATATAACATATTAACAGAAATTATATTATTATCCATAGGAACATGCAATAATGAATACAAGTTTATAAAATCTATTGCATGCTACAAATTTCTCTAACCAAAACTAGTAATCAAAATAACTAGTTGAACAAAACTAAATAAAAAGTTGACGACGTATAAAATATCCAAAGACCAAATGGGTCGTATCGATAGAGGTAACTAGGTGATAATAAAAGATAAAAGACCGAAAGTCCGCACTACAAAGTAACGGATTAGAATTTATACTATGAGTAAACGAGAACAGAAACCGTACTATGAAGTAACGGAATATAAATAATACTAAGAGCAAACGAAAACAGAAACCGTACCTTAGTAGTCGATGAGCAAGCAAGTGAAGCCGAGTCGCATTAAGTCATACTAACTCCTACATTTTATTTATAATTTGCATTAAATTTACAAAATTTAATTTCATTGTTTTAATAACTGCTCCGGCAACGGGAAATTTACTAATTACTTGTCAATAGCCGAACTTACCCGTTATCTAAATGTCTCACTTAGATTCCATTAATGAAACTTATTCCACCATAACTGTTATTATTATTATTTTAACACCTAATGATGCTAGCATTATCAAACTCTTACACACTAAGAGTTTACGCGACATGTACTTTCAAAACATTTGTTTTCCCCCTTAGTCCTTATTCATCTTACCATTTAATCTATATATATACATACAAAAAGAAAATAAGGATGAGTGAGGTGGGGGTATGGAGGTTAGACCTCAAAACAATCAATATTCACCAATTCAGCATTTCCAAAATCCTTATTATTCCATTAAGAGTTTTAAAACGTGTGAGGCATGTGACGAAAACTTTCCCTTACTTGATTAACCAGTTCAATTTAAATAATTGTATAAATTGACTATTTTAAAATTTGAATTTAGTTGGAGCTAGATTACATGCACCAGACTTACAAAACAATCCATTCATATTACTTCAGCTATGATTAAATTTTTAATCTCAAACTCCGCCCTAACTATAAAATGATAGCAATTTGATTATAACAAATTACGTGAATGTGCTAAAACAATTCAAACGAAAAGAACCGTAAACTTGTTTTACCATTTTCTTCGTACACAAAATCAAAGATTTGTTATATACGTTTAGTCGCCGGAACAAATCGAACTCACGGAAGCATGTTTATGGAAAACGTAATAGTAGAGGGTCGGAACTATTACCTCACTTGTTGATTAACATCGAACGCATAAGTATACTAGAGAACACAGATGCGTGTTGGTGGCTGAAAAGCGGAACAAGACATCAGGTGGTTAGAAACAACGACGGTACGCGGCGGATTTAGTGGTTGTGACTGGCGGCAGTGAGGAATGTGGTATGGGCATTTGAGCGGTGCCAGAGGTTGCGTGAATGAGCAGAGGTGATTTAGGATTCTCTCTTTTTTTTTTTTGAAAAAGAGAGAAGCGATATATGATATTTAAACAAGTGATAAGGAACCAAATTTTCGGTTTAATTGCTTAGATTTGGATTAGGATAACTCAAAGAATTTGTTCCGAATATACAGTAACGTTGATGACATGGTGCAGGTCTCAAATTCATTTTTAAGAAACGGCAACTATGGTCCTCCATCTTTGAGTCTTAATTTATTTTCACATTTTACACGTTGAACCCTCAAGTTTAGTTTTTGTTTATTTAACTTTTACTAAAAAGAAAACTATTAGTATTATTATAGAGACAAATCGTGTTAGTTGACACTATTCTTCGGCCAGTTTTACTAATTATCCACTTGTTAATATCTAACATATTGATTCAATATTTAATATTTTAGTTATTTGAACTTCGTATGTTACATTTGTAAACCGAAAAAACTAGAACCCCATTGGTAAAAAAATCCTGGGTCCGTCACTGCCCCCCAACCAAACATACCCTTAGAGCATTCTCATCCCATTCCCTATCCCCATATCCATATATATCATATAATTACACTAAAAACACTAGATTTATCTCTCATTTTCAATTAAATAATATTTTTTATACCTTTTTCATTACATTTTTCTCTCTCCACCCTATAATTTACACTCACAACCACTCACAACCCCACCCTTTAATTTACAAACCCTCCTCATATAATTTTAGGGGATGGGTTAGGAATGCTCTTATTAAACATACCCTTATTACTATTAAATTTGAATGAGTTATTTCATTTCGTCATTCATTACCATATACCAAACACTACCTTAGTTACAGCCAAACCAATTATAACCAAATAAAAAACGACTTTTAATAGTCAAAGTCAAGTGGCTGATCAAATGTAGACCTAATGACCTCTCATGCTTCAAGATTAGCATTTGCCTTGGCTTTGTTACCTCCCTCACCAAAAAATGTTATTGAGAATGCCCGAACCAATAGCCACTGTAATATGTTAAATATTTCATAACCCTTTTTTTAGCGTAGCCTATTTTTTTTTTCTTCAAATCATCATCAGCTTGCAGAAATTTATACAAAAGAAATTGAAGAAGATATTAATATGAGCAGTTACTTCCAAATAAGACTGTTATTCCTTTAACTTATATCCAATCAGGGTTGTCTTCAAGAATTTTTTAAAATTTTGAAAGAAGATATTAATATTCCTTCTACTTATTCCTTCTACTAGCATACAAAAGGGCCACTGAAATCACGTTTATAATTATGTGAAAAATAATTTGATAAGTTTATCCATTTGATTGCATTTTCAAAACCTAACATGGATCAAAGCAAAAATAATAATAAGTTACTAAAATACCTCATGTAAATTAGAAAGGAAAGTTTTTTCTATAAAAATAAAAATACCACCATTGGGAATTGACCCCATAACGTTTGATTCTATATACAACCACTTTTCGTATTGCACCAAGAAATAATTTTGAAAATTTATGCTTTAAAACAAAATTATATATATAATTTTTTCCAAAAATTATGGGTCTCTTGGTAGAACGGGTATGGGTCCGTCACCCTCCTCGGCCTCCCTTTGAGCTGGCTCTGCTACCCCATCAACAAGGCATTTTAAAGTAGGTGGGATCGAAGACGAACCTGAATACCATCATTTGCACTCTGATCCCCTCCTGCAGCCATTTCCAGAATTCCCAAGTAATGGGAATCATTTTAATGTTTATGGTTCTATAAATCCAATTAAATCAACGGATTAGGGCCGAATTTCTTTCCTTGTATCACATCACTCGAGTTAATTACATTTCTACATTCACTGCAGATGCAAATTATATAATCATATAGAAGAAGAAATTACTGTCAAACTTGAAGTAAATTGCCTCATGGAAGTACATAACAACCATGGTCTACTATTTAATTAAAAAATATAAAATTATGATACAACCATTAGAACACATGAACACTTTCTGATTCAAAGCTTTCAAGTTTAAGAAAGCCAGGACAATATGCGAGTCCCCAGAAATAGCGTTCAAAAATTTCAATTTTTTCGATTGTTTTCTTCTTAGGACAATTTTTTTCGATTGTTTTCAATTTTTTCGATTGTTTTCTTCTTAGGACAATATTGGATAAAGCTTGTTTTAGTCCATTCTAACCCCTAAACAAACTCATTCTAACCTATAACCAAATGTCACTAGCATTTTCCCAACCCATCTTGACCTTCTTGCAAAATTCTTTTGATCCATCCTGACCCATCTCAATTTTAAAAGTTATCCAAATTGACCCAAAACAATCCATTTGGGTTTGTTTTGCCACCCTTAATTGTATACTTTATTGTAAATCATGTGATTTTTGTGATGAAATTAAGTGACTGCAAAAATAGTACATATATTTAAATAGAAACAATTTTTGCTGACATAAAATTTGTGTCACAAAAGTTTTTTATAAATTGTGGCAAAACAAATGTCGCTAAAACTAGTATGGATAAGTAACGAGAACTACTTTTTAAAGGCACAAAAATTGCGCCACAAAAGTCATTTTTTATATTGTGGCAAAAAAAGTGTCACTAAAAACCCAATAACTTTGTGCGGCAGTTTAAAAAAGTGCCACTCGTAGGTTTTAGCGTCACCACTTCTAGCGACTTTTTTTGTGTGCCGCACATTCTTACAGTGGTCTTTAGTGGCACTTTTTGTTGTACAGTGACATTTTTTGTATGTCACTATGTGGCATTTGTTTGTAGTGGTGGTGGATTTTTCGCGGTTATGGTACGTATGGTGATCTTTATTTTGCAATTGGGTTTTCCGTTAATTTGATCGTTAAATGCAGGTGTAAAGTCGTCTTTTCAGGCCTAGTAGCAGGAGCAGGAGCAGGAGCAGGAGCAACAGCAGCTTATTCTTTACCCAATTTTAACCAAACACACATATTTTTATTACATTTGAAAGAGTTCTTCCATTCCGTCCTTCATTACCATATACTAAACGCTACTTTTAGGGTTCTCAGTTACATCCAAACCAATTATAACCAAATAAAAAATGACTTTTAATAGTCAAAGTCAAGTGGCTGATCCTACTGTTGCCTTGACGGATAATAAAAATTATTATGGCATCAGAGCAGCAATAAGATCCTACTCAAAAAAAAAAAAAAAAAAAAACACCATCGATAAACAAAACCCTAGTCCCATGACCAGAAACATGGACGATAATCAACAAGCAGTTGTGTCTGGAGCCAAAAGAACTACCACCGATTCCGCTGCCGTGTTTCAGTCTTCCATTCCATTCAAACAAGACCAAAGCCAGACACAATACAAGTTCATACATAAGGAAAGTAAATACAGCGTTGCTGACCCGGCTGCATGCTGTGATATTTGTGGTAGAGAAGGCCACAATAAAGATGGTTGTTTCAAGCGTATCGGCTACCCGGAATGGTGGCCGGGCAAAGGGAAGCAAACCAAGCTGAGAGATACTCATGTCAAAAGCGAATCAAGTCCTATACCAGAATTGAATAATGAACAATATGAGCAGTTTGTTAAATTTTTTGGTAGCAAAGGAGAAATAATCAAGGAAGAAGATATTCCCGCTGCTAACGTGGCTGGTAACTTTAACCGTGAAGGTAAGTGGGTGATTGACTCTGGTGCTACCGAGCATTTCACTTATGACAATTCTCTACTCGAAAACTTAACAAAGAGGAAACATGAATGTCCGGTCACCATACCGAATGGTGAAACAATACCCATTAAAGGCCGTGGGGATTGTACCTTACCAAATGGAATAACCATTAAAAATGTCTTGCATGTCCCATATTTTAAATGCAACTTACTATCAGTTTGTAAGTTATCGAATGACCTAAAATGTGTTGTGACATTTTTTTCCCAATTTTTGTGTCATGCAAGACTTGCGTTCGAGGGGATTGATGGGAGCAGGTGCATGCGTCAAAGGTCTATACAAGATGGGGACTATCGGAACGAAGAGGCAAGCGATGATGTCAACGGTTAACACTTGGTATAAAAGGTTAGCTCACGCATCTATTCTGAAACTATCACATATTGGTTTTATTAAGGATGCTCCTTCAATTTCAAAAGGGATTTGTGATTCTTGTCTTAAGGCGAAGTTTACTAGATTGCCCTTTTCGACAAGCACAGCCAAAACTAGCAATTGTTTTGAACTATACATTGTGATGTGTGGGGAAAGTATCGAACACCTTCTTTTACACGTGCAAGTTATTTTCTCACCATAGTTGACAATTTTAGCCGAGCCGTATGGGTCTTTCTTCTCAAACACAAGTATGAAGCTAGTACCCACCTAATTAATTTTCACAAAATGGTTCAAATACAATTTGAAAAAAACATTAAAATGGTTAGATGCGATAATGGAGGAGAGTTCACATCCAAAAACATGCTTGACTTTTATGCTAGAGAAGGTATTTCTCTTGAAACCACGTGTCCACATACGCCACAACAAAATGGCGTTGTGGAACGAAAACATCGCCACCTTTTAGAAACGGCAAGAGCTCTAAAATTCGAAGAAAAACTACCCACTAAATTTTGGGGAGAATGTATTTTAACAGCCATCCATATCATCAACCGACTTCCCTCCGAAGTGATCGATGGCAAAACACCTTATGAATTATTATACAACCAGAAGGCTGAATATGAACATTTAAGGGTGTTTGGGTGTCTCGTTTATTACCGAAGCACAGAGACCAATGGAGATAAGTTTGAAATGAGGGGGAGGCCTGGTATCTTTATGGGTTATCCACCGGGCACGAAGGGATACAAGATCTATGATCTTCAACATAATAAGATTATTATAACAAGAGATGTTCGATTTGTGGAAGATGTGTTTCCATTTACAAAAGTCGAACCACCTAAAAATGAAGAAGAAATTTTTGTTTGGCCAAAACATTGGGACCATGACCAAACTGAGCATAATCAGCCCATAAAATCCAACACAAATAAAGAGTCACAAGAATGTGACACAATTGTTTTTGAATATGAACCCATAGAAAGTGTGGTCCAATCAAGCCCACAAACAGAAAGCCCAAGTAATGAGGGATTAACAAACCAAATAGAAGAAGTGGTCTTACAAGGCCCAACAACTGAGAGCCCAGACCCAACAGCAGAAAATTCAAACTCCACAGCAGAAAGTACAAGCCCAATACATGGGAACGAAAATATTGGGTATGGGTCTAAAAATCCCAATCGGCCAAAAGAACCAGATTGAAGCTGGCCTACCTCAACGACTATGATGTGAATCTTCCCCCGTCTATAGACCATGAGCATTCACCAAATAGCTCCGATCATGAAGCTTCAACGGTACATCCCATAGCACATTTTGTTTGTTATAATAATTTTACTAATGCTCACAAAGTTTTCTTGGCGGCCATTACCTCGAATAATGAGCCAAAGCATTTGGTCAAGCAAAACAGAATCCAAAGTGGGTCGATGCCATGAAAACCGATATTAAAGCTCTTGAAGAAAACGGGACTTGGACATTGGAAGAATTACCGAAAGGGAAGCGAGCCATTGACTCGAAATGGGTTTACAAGATCAAGTACAAACCAAATGATGAAATAGAACGGTACAAGGCATGACTTGTCGCTAAAGGCTTCACACAAATGGAAGGTATTGACTACCATGATACGTTTGCTCCTGTTGCAAAACTCGTCACTGTTCGAACCTTTTTTGCCGTGGCGGTAAAAAGAGATTGGCACACCCATCAACTTGACGTAAACAATGCTTTCTTACATGGAGATTTGCATGAAGATTCCTCAAGGCTTTGGAAAATCGGAAGACAACCGAGTTTGCAAACTCAGGAAGTCATTATATGGGCTTAAACAGGCTTCAAGAAATTGGTACCAAAAATTCACCACCTCCTTGCAACAACTCGGTTTCAAGCAATCAAGAGCCGACCACTCGTTATTTTTATTCAAAGAAGAAAATATTTTCATCGCAATGCTCATTTACGTTGATGGATGTCATCATCAAGGGCAACGACACAAAGAACATACAAGAACAAAAGATTTTCTTCACAAAGAATTTAGCATCAAAGATCTTGGCCCTTTAAAATTTTTTCTTGGCATAGAGGTTGCGCGGACTAAACACGGCATGGTTCTCAGTCAACGAAAGTACACGTTGGAAATTCTAGAAGATACGGGTATGATGGGATGTCGACCAAGCTTGTTCCCTATGGAACAAAACTTAATGTTAAACAAACGGGATAAAAAAACTCATGTGGATGCAAACCAATATAGAAGACTCATTGGGAGGCTTCTTTATTTACAAGCAACAAGACCAGATATTGCTTATTCAGTAAATGTTCTAAGTCAATTCGTTAGTTACCCGAGAGAGAGTCATCTTGAAGCCGCTAACCGTGTCTTACGATATCTTAAGGCCACTCCTGGACAAGGAATTCTCCTGACCAAAGATGGTGGAACAAACCTCACAGCCTATTGTGACTCAGACCGGCTTGGTTGCCCTATGACACGGCAATCACGTACCGGGTATTTATTACTTTTAGGGGGGCACCTATATCATGGAAATCAAAGAAGCAATCGGTAGTGTCTCACTCGTCCACCGAAGCTGAATACCGGGCTATGGCATCCACTGTAAGTGAAATATTGTGGATGATATGGTTATTAAAAGAACTTGAAATGCCTTATGATGGTCCCACTTAACTTTTTTGTGACAATCAGGCCGCTCGACACATTGCCAACAACCCCGTCTTCCATGAGCGAACCAAGCATGTAGAAATGGATTGTTGCTTTGTCCGAGAAAGAGTTGAATCTAGAGAAATACAGCCTACGGAAATCAACACAATGGAACAAATTGCCGATGTACTCACAAAGCCGTTGGGGATACAGAGCCTTCATCACCTACTTGACAAGTTGGGCATTATGAACCTCCACGCACCAAATTGAGGGGGAGTAAAGGGCGAGATTCATGCCCCTTTGATATATCATTTACCATATTAAAGCTCCTTGATGATTGCCCAATGATTGTCCACCTTAATTGTTGCCTTGACGGATAATCTTTTCCTATTTTATTGCTGATCTTCTTGTGTATTTAAATGATGTTCCTTTCTTTATAATATTGATTCACTTTTAACAGATCAATACAAAACCAATCTTTTACCATAATAAAAATTATTAAGTTATGCAACCTCCCTCACCAAAAAAATTGTTATTGAGAATACCTAAACCAATAGCCACATGCAATATGTCAAATACTTTATAATCCATTTTTTTAACGTAGCCTATTATTTTTTCTTCAAATTATCATCAAGCTTGCAGAAATTTATACAAATGAAATTAAAAAAGATATTAATAAGAGCAATTAGTTCTAAAAAAATTTTGAGACTCGGGACGATCATACAATAGGACCTCTGAAATCACGCCTAATAATAATAATAATAAATAATAATAATAATAATCGTCATCGTCATCGTCATCGTCATCCTTCTCCCAAACCCTAACCCTTTCCCCCACCACCATTCAAACCCAATTCTACACCATAGCCATCTCTACACTCTTCCTCCCTCCTCTCCACCCCTCAATCTACAACCACTGCCGCCAACCCGCTGATGAATCCAGACGGTACATGGCATAGAATACGCCGACGGCGGCGACGATGGTGAATAAGAGGAGGATGATGAAGGTTATCCGTAGGCAACATGAGCAGTAGCAGCTACCTTGGCAGTTACGGCAACTGGTACGGAGGGCTTGAGGGTTGTAAAGTGGACGAGTTGAGTTAGACTAGGATGGATAATATTAATACAGAATCCGTTCTTAAATTTCTGGCAGGTTGGTAGGAATTAGAGTGGATTTTTTTGGCCATTGGACGGAATGGAAGTGATGGTGGCCATAAACATATTTGAACTAAGAAGATGAGGAAGAATGTGAAATAGTGTAAGGTAGATGCGGCGGCAACGGTGGTGTTTTCCGTCGCAGTATCAACGGAGGTTGTCGTCACACCCCAAATTGTTAATTTAATAGCGGAAGATTTAATTAGGCTAATTTGGTAAATGACAAACAGAATTTAGCCAATAATTTTCAAACACGAACATTTACCTAAGTTGGATATTTATTTATAATAAAAGATCATTGTACATGAGTTTAATACACATTTATTAAAATAACATTTTTATCCAATTTGTTGGGTTCGAATACGATACCCGTTTTTCCCACATTCCTTCACGAAGCTTCTATTTTAGTTACCTGAAAAACACATTTAAAATTTTGTCAACACAAAGGTTGATGAATTCTCAATTTATAAACAACATTTTGAAACCGTGGTGTTTCAAAATATATTTCAAGTCAAAGCCTTTTTTCTTTTGATAAATTATTTGTATAAAACTACCTCGTCCATACCGGAACGAAGTCAACTTTTGTTTTAATTGTAAAAAATCACGTTTATAATTATGTGAAAAATAATTTGATAATTTTATCAATTTGATTGCATTTTCAATGCCAAATACAGACCAAAGCAAATGATCATAATAAAAAGTTACTAAAATACCCCATGTAAAATACAAAGGAAAGTTTTTTCTATAAAATTAAAAATACCTCCAATAGGAATGAACCCATAACGTTTGATTCTATACACTACCACTTTTCGCATTGCACCAAGAAATCATTTTGAAAACTTATATTTTAAAACAAAATTATATACACAATTTTTTTCCAAAAATGATGGGCCTCTCGGTAGAATGAGCATGGGTCCTTCACCTTCCTCCTTCCTCCTTCCTCGACCTCTCTATGAGCCGGCTATGCTATCGGATAAACAAGGCATTTTAAAGTAGGTGGGATCGAAGACGAACCTGAATACCATCATTTGCACTCTGATCCCCTCCTGCAGCCATTTCCAGAATTCCCAAGTAATGGGAATCATTTTAATGTTTATGGTTATATAAATCCAATTAAATCAACGGATTAGGGCCGAATTTCTTTCCTTGTATCACATCACTCGAGTTAATTACATTTCTACATTCACTGCAGATGCAAATTATATAATCATATAGAAGAAGAAATTACTGTCAAACTTGAAGTAAATTGCCTCATGGAAGTACATAACAACCATGGTCTACTATTTAATTAAAAAATATAAAATTATGATACAACCATTAGAACACATGAACACTTTCTGATTCAAAGCTTTCAAGTTTAAGAAAGCCAGGACGATATGCGAGTCCCCAGAAATAGCGTTCAAAAATTTCAATTTTTTCAATTGTTTTCTTCTTAGGACAATATTTCAGCAAGAAGTCTTCATAATAGATCATCAAAATACTTCCATCCTTTAGACTCTCAAGCAGATACACAGGCTCCCACATCACCCAATCTAGATCAGGGCTCACGCCTTCCTGAATCACAAACTCTTTATGCCAAGACTCTTTGAACCCGTATTCCTTCATCACCCAAATCGTGAACCGATTAAAATCGTAAGTATCTGATTGACCTAAACAACCGTTTAGGACTGCCAGACTTTGGAAATGGACCCCACCAGCAGGTCTTATAGTTTCAGGAGGAGACGGAAGTAACTGAAACGTCTCTTTGTCGAAATCAAAAGCACAAATCTTCTCTGGGGCATCCTCATCAGCAACTGTCCAATGCGCATTGCCATTCAGAAATGGCCCACCGTATCCATGAAGACGGTATGGAGCACGGCCAAGACTCCTCCATTGGCCCGTGCCAAGGGTATAAACCTTGGCTTCTAGTAGACTTGGTCGAGATTTTGGATGAGGGTTTGGTGGAATACCCCCCTTGAAAATCCGCATCACTTTGTATTCCTTTGTCTGTAAACCAACTCCAAAACCATAAATGATTCCGGCATAACCTTCTCTATAGTATGTTTGCCTGGGGAGAATCATATATTCTCTGGTGATTGGATTGCATATATAAGTGTTATCATGTTTTGGACCATACTCCCACAAGCATACCAAACCATTGACAGAGCCTACCGGGAGTAATCTAGCTGTTTGGAGTACGGGCGCAAGATAGAGATCAAGGCTCATGACAGGGTCATGGTATAAACAGTGGTGATCACGTTCCTCCTTAATCTCCACCCACTTCAAAAAGCCCGGTTTGTCGTCATTACCAATCATATGTTTCAGGTTTCTGGAGAAATACAAGGCCTGCTGGTGACCGTGAGAGGTGAACATTAGCAAAGTGATTGCCCAAAACTAGATTCCGCCAGTTCTTGCATACGCACTTGCAGTGGATGATTGTCTTCACCGGAAGCCTTGAGAGAATATCAACCATGATGTGCAATGGTAAGTCTTCCATTGATGGAAGCTAGAAGAAGATGTTACTGAGTTTGGGTTTGATGGTGTTGTGGTTGTTAAATAATGAAAAAACGCATAAAAGTCATCAACTTGGTAGATACGCAAAAGTTTCATGAGACTTGTTTTAAAAGTCGTCATCTTTGACCATGTGGACGAGCCGTGATTTGCTTGATTTCTATTTGAAAAGTATGTATATAGTGTTCAGCTTTAGACTTTTAAGAGAATGTGCAATTAATTAGTATTTGCATAACGTTTTCCAACATGTGTCTTGTAAAGATTTATGTACCAAGTTTTTGCAATTGTAACTAGGAATCAATTAATTTAAAGAAACTATTAACATGTGTGACTACTATGTATATTTAAACGTACTGATGTTATTATCCTATGTTGGTTATATTAGTGTTATTGGATTAACTTGTCGATATATAAAATAACATTATAGATTAAACTAGTTAGGTGACGCATAGTGCGGGCTCGATTTAATCCTAAAAGTTATTTGGGCTTTATAATAACATTGAGTTTGTTATTTATTTAGTTGAGCTAAATTAGTATGTGATATGGGCTTAGTTAATGTTTGGGCTCATGTGGGAATTGACCATATACATTGATCTATGTTTTCCCAGACATAAAGATATCAATACTCATAAAGAAATCAATACTCTTGATCGAATATAGATAGAAGAGAACACATGGTTACTAGGGTTCTCTCTGGTTCTTCATCAAATGGAACAATCAAAATTCAATTCCATGTGCAGAAATTCTCTGTCTTATCCGATGTATGTAACTCACAAATTGGTTTATCTGATAATGATTACATGATTTAGAAAATAATCCAGGTTGCAATCTCTTCATCTATAATGACATACAAGATTACCAGGTTTGTTTGTTTAATTGATTGATTTTGGGTTATATATTACACGATAAATACAACAAAGGTAAACCTATTAGGGTTTGATTTGGTTATTAACAAACAATTCTTGGTTCAGTTAATATGCCTGGTAGACTGTAAGTTATTATTATTATTATTATTTTTTTTTCATTTTGGAACCGTAATTTCGCATATACTTATTCTAACTAGTATTGTCTAGTATAGATTTCTTTAAAAGAATAAGGAATCAGTTTTGATAAAATTGGATTATTATTATTATTTTTGTTAATGTGATCGATGATTATGTTAGGTATTACGTGTATGCGGCTGACCCGAAAGGAGTCGGATAGGACTAAGGAAATCAATACAATACAACGGCTCGGGCCTTAAGAACTTAACGGTATTGATTTCTAAAACGGACAATAATATGAGAAGTAATAAACGAGAGCGGAATAAAGGACAACTAACACTAATCTGAACTGAAATAAATAACCCAAAATAAACGAAACCTGTGGCAGCAAATAATACTAATCGGACCTGTTTAGTGATTGACGAGACACGGGTTTACAACTAGCGGCTATTGCTTCTTCAGATTAATAATAACAATTCTTGAATGTGGCAGTGGCTTTGACTTCTCACGGCCACATATATATATATATATATATATATATATATATATATATATATATATATATATATATATATATATAAAAGAATGTTGATTTATGGCCAGTAGGTCTTCCTCGAACAACACACTTTCAATCACAAAGCAGTAATGATAACAATAATATAAAGCAGTAAATATGAACAAGAGATTTACGTGGTTCGGTCACGGTGTGTAACCTACGTCCACGGGCAACCAACAGGGTCTCTTCTTTTATTGAGGTGCTCATGAAATTACAAGATACAACATTGTTTATATAGGGAGGCTAACTAGGGTTTATTTCTTTCTCCATAAGTTACAAGAAATAATATAAAACGAGCCACTAAAGTTGAGTGGGTGGCCAGCCCATTCAACCCTTCTAGTCTTCAACTGCCCAACCCAAGACGGGCCGGGGCTACACCCGTATTAAACCCAACAATCTCCCACTTGGAGCCTCGGAACGTCTTCACTTGCTCCACCTGTAAACACACCCGTACCTGTAATCTTTTGTCTTCAATGTAAACCATGTCTTCTACCTGTTCGTCGCCACCTCCTCAACACTATTCCTGGAGACCAACTGAAGCTACACATAGCTTCAGTTTGTCCAAGGTCACAACCTTGGTAAACATATCCGCCGGATTCCTGTCTCCCCTAATGTTGTCCAACCGAATAATCCCATCATTGACTAAACCCCGAATGTAATGATAACGCATATGAATGTGCTTTGTTTTACCATGATACACAGGATTCTTGGCTAATTTCACAGCACTTTCATTATCGCAGTACAATGGATAATCTGTTTGTTCCCTGCCTAACTCCTCTAAGAAAGTCCTCAACCAAACAAGCTCTTTACTCGCTTCAGCAGCTGCCATATACTCAGCTTCTGTGGTTGAGAGTGCCACACTCTTTTGCAGTTTAGACTTCCAACAGATTGCAGTATCCCCCATAGTGAACACATATCCTGTAGTACTCTTATAAGTCTCCTTACATCCGCCCAAGTCAGCATCTGAAAACCCTTTAAGAATTGCATTCTTGCCTTTAAAGCATAACGCCATCTTTGAAGTTCCCTTTAGGTACCTAAGCAGCCACTTCACTGCTTCCCAATGTGCTTTCCCTGGATTTGACATGAACCTGCTAATAACTCCCACTGCGTGAGCGATATCAGGTCTCGTGCATACCATTGCATACATAAGACTACCCACTGCAGATGCATAAGGAATCTTTGCCATCTCTGCCTTTTCTCCATCAGTACTAGGAGACTGATCCTTAGAAAGTTTAATATGACTACCCATAGGTGTACTTCGAGTAGCGGTTTTCTCATCGCTCATGTTAAACTTCTCTAAAATCTTCCATATGTATTTCTCCTGAGATAAAGTTAGAGAACTGTCCTTCTTGTTTCTGGTGATGCTCATGCCAAGAATTTGCTTGGCTGGACCTAAATCTTTCATTTCAAATTCTTCAGACATCTATCGCTTCAACTTATTAATCTCTGACATGTCTGAACCGGCAATCAACATATCATCTACATACAACAGTAGAATGATATAAGAACTGGCGAATTTCTTGAGATAACAACAGTGGTCCATCTCACATCTTTTGTATCCATTCCTGCCCATAAAATCATCAAACTTGATATACCACTGCCTGGGCGCCTGCTTCAACCCATAAAGACTCTTCTTTAACTTGCACACCATGCTTTCTTTACCAACTGTTTGAAACCCCTCTGGCTGTGCCATGTAGATATCCTCCTCAAGGTCACCACGCAGAAAAGCTGTCTTCACATCCAACTGCTCCAGATGTAAGTTTTCTGCAGCCACAATACTAAGCACCAGTCTGATTGTAGTCATTTTTACCACAGGGGAAAATATCTCATTATAATCAACCCCATGCTTTTGTTGGAACCCTTTCACTACCAATCGTGCTTTGTATCTCTTTGTATCATCACTTTCATCCTTGATCCTGAATACCCATCGGTTCTGAAGAGCTTTCTTCCCGGCCGGAAGCTTTGTAAGAACCCAAGTCTCGTTCTTGTTAAGTGAATCCATCTCTTCTCTCATCGCTTTCTCCCACTGAGACGAGTCTTTCAAGCTCATTACTTCAGAGTAACACTGTGGTTCACCATTCTCTGTCAGTAGAAGGTAATTAACAGAAGGAGAATATCTCTTAGGAGGTCTAATGGTTCTGGAAGACCTCCTAACCTCTAGCTGAGGTGTAATCATTTCTTGTTCTAGTGGAGACTGTTCAGTATTAGGCTCTGAACTCCCACTGTCAGAGAAATCCTCAAATTCATCTGCATTTTCTTCCAAAACCTCTTCTGATGTTTCGGAGCTCTGACTATCAACCTTCTCACTTGAATCTTCAAACTCTACATGTTCTTTATCAACTTCTTGTGTGAATGACTTTCTATCTTTGTAAAGTCTTGCTTCATTAAAAAACCGGATCACGAGCCCGACATACCTTTCTGGCCTCTGGATCCCAAAGCCTATAGCCCATCTTTGCATCTCCATAGCCTATAAAAGTACACTTCTTCGCCTTAGGGTCAAGCTTGTCCCTCTCAGTATCTTTTATCCCAATGTAAGCTTCACAACCGAACACTTTAAGATGTTTGAATTTAACCTCTTTTCCACTCCATACTTCCTCTGGAAGTCTGAATCCAAGAGGAACTGACGGTCCTCTATTTATAAGATATGCAGCAGTGTTGACTGCATCTGCCCAGAAGGTCTTTGGAAGCCCTGCATTTAACCTCATTGCCCTAGCTCTTTCATTCAGTGTCCTATTAATTCTTTCGGCTACTCCATTCTGCTGTGGCGTACCGGGAACGGTATTAATCATCTTTATACCCCTCTCAGCACAGTAATTAACGAATTCCTTGCTGATGTACTCCCCACCATTGTCAGACTTTAAACACTTCACTTTCAGATTCGTTTCCATCTCCACGGCTGCCCTCCATTTCTTAAAAATCTCAAATACCTCGAACTTGTTTTTGAGAAAATAGACCCATAGCTTCCGTGTAGCGTCATCAATGAAAGTAACGTAGTAGTTGGAGCCTCCTAATGATGATACTGGTGTTGGTCCATACACATCAATATGAACGAGCTCAAGTTTCTTTGCTTTAAGTGTTTTTCCTGATTTTATGAAGGTGACCCGTTTCTTCTTGCCAAGCACACAAGGTTCACAAAACCCTGTATCAAGTTCCACCTTTTTCAAATCAGGGAATTTTCCTTTCTCTGCCAGTATCTTCAAACCTTTCTCACTCATGTGGCCGAGTCGTTGATGCCACAAACATGATGGACTCGGTCCACTAGCCACTGAATTCACCTCTCCCGCTGAGATTTCTGCCATGTACAACGTACCCTTTTTCTTCCCGCGAGCAATTACCAAGTTACCTTTTATGACCTTCCATTGCCCTCCTCTGAAAGTAACACTATAACCTTCAACATCAAGCTGCCCAATAGAAATCAGCATCTTCCTTAACCCAGGAATTATTCTGACATCTTTCAGAGTCCATGTAGTTCCTAAAGAAGTCTTCAAGTCGATATCCTCCATCCCGGTAATATCTAGAGCCTCATTATTCGCCAAACGGACTTTACCAAAGTTTCCTGTTCTAACATTCATTAGGCTCTTTGTGCTAAACGTGGCATGGAAAAACGCACCAGAGTCCATGATCCAAGACTCAACTGTGTTCTCAACACAACAGACTAGGGCTTCATCATCTGAAACTTCATTTGTAGCAGCATTTACTTCCGAAGTAGATTTTACTTCCTTTTTCCGTTGAGGTGCTGGAGGGTTGGTACATTGACTTCTGAAATGCCCATTCTCCTGGCAATTCCAGCAGGTAATATCTTTTCTTGGTCTAGACTTGCTTCTTTTCTTAGATTTTGATCTACCCCTGTTGCCTCCTTTGTTCTTGCTTCTCCCTCTACCTTCAGCACTTAGCAAAGTGCTTGATGATTCTCCATTATTCCTCCTTCTAGAATCTTCATTCAAAATCAGGTCACGAACTTTGTTGAAAGTCAAGGCATCCGAACCAACTGAACTGGTGACTGCAGTGATTGTTCCTGACCAGCTGTCAGGTAATGAAGACAAAAGTAGGCAAGCTTGCAATTCATCATCAATCTTGAACTTCACCGATGATAAACGTCTCAGGTGAGAATTGAAGGTGTATATGTGTTCGGTAACAGAACCTCCCTCTTTCATGCGTGTGTTTACCAACTCCCGGATTAGGAACACCTTATTTGCAGATGATGGCTTCTCATACATGTTTGACAACGCCTCCATGATTCCACGCGCTGTGGTTTCGTCTAAGATGTTGTACGCCACGTTCATAGACAAGGCAAGCCTAATTGTTGACTTCGCCTTCTTGTCAATAGCTTTCCACTCATCTGTAATCTTTTCTGGCGGTTCCTCCAAAGCCACATCTAGATCTTTCTGTATTAGCAAATCCGTGATTTGCATCTTCCACCATCCAAAATTTTGTCCATCGAACTTCTCGATTTTCGTTTTACCCTCATCAGCCATAATACCGGAGATCAAAGAGTGAGAGCCAACACTGGCTCTGATACCACTTGTTAGGTATTACGTGTATGCGGCTGACCCGAAAGGAGTCGGATAGGACTAAGGAAATCAATACAATATAACGGCTCGGGCCTTGAGAACTTAACGGTATTGATTTCTAAAACGGACAATAATATGAGAAGTAATAAACGCAGCGGAATAAAGGACAACTAACACTAATCTGAACTGAATTAAATAACCCAAAATAAACGAAACCTGTGGCAGCAAATAATACTAATCGGACCTGTTTAGTGATTGACGAGACACGGGTTTACAACTAGCGGCTATTGCTTCTTCAGATTAATAATAACAATTCTTGAATGTGGCAGTGGCTTTGACTTCTCACGGCCACATATATATATATAAGAATGTTGATTTATGGCCAGTAGGTCTTCCTCGAACAACACACTTTCAATCACAAAGCAGTAATGATAGCAATAATATAAAGCAGTAAATATGAACAAGGGATTTACGTGGTTCGGTCACGGTGTGTAACCTACGTCCACGGGCAACGAACAGGGTCTCTTCTTTTATTGAGGTGCTCATGAAATTACAAGATACAACATTGTTTATATAGGGAGGCTAACTAGGGTTTATTTCTTTCTCCATAAGTTACAAGAAATAATATAAAACGGGCCACTAAAGTTGAGTGGGTGGCCAGCCCATTCAACCCTTCTAGTCGTCAACTGCCCAACCCAAGACGGGCCGGGGCTACACCCGTATTAAACCCAACAGATTATGAAAAGTGAAAACACAGTTTTGTGATGATATTCATCTTTAGATTTCAAGAGATGACTATGCATATGATTTAATTGAAAACTAATAGATGAATATAAACCAATTCGTGTGCATGTGTACGCAAGTATTAAATTGATTGAAACAAGATTTAATATGCATATGTATTTTGAATTAGTCGATGCCTTCTTGTAAATGAAATTTTTATTCATGTGAATTTATTTTAAGCAGTCTTTGGATATAAATTTTGAATGGATAATGTTGACTCACATGCTTCAAATGTGCATCATGAATTAAAATCAATTTTCGAATAATGTCTTGTTATCACGCCTCAAGTGTTTACGATAATATACTTATCATTCATTAAAGTGTTTGTGGCTGAGTACATAATTTCGTTTGGATGAATATCATGATGTCCATTAATTTAATCTAAGTTAATTCTCACACTTTTATTCCGATGAATGCATATGCCACAGTTGCATTCAGCTTAATATGAGCCTTAACTCTGTCATTAGCATTTGACTGTTTGTGTTTGCTTGCCCGGTCGCATATCAATCAGACAAAGATTAGTTCTTTGTATATTAAGTAACGGAAAATAGAACCAAGTTTTGTAAACTTTTGATTTGGTGCTTGTAAGTCTAAAATGTTTTAAGTATGCGTTACTTGAAACCTTGATTAAAAGGTGACCATGGTGGAAATACCAAGAGACAAGAATGCATTTGTGACTTAGAAAGTGTTGGCTTCATCTCTATGGAATGTTCAATATGCTAAGTTCAATTTCTCGAATTCATAATATCTGAATGTTTAGTTTTGTGTTAGGTTAGGATGCTTTAAGTTAATTGATATTCCAAGGCATTTGATTGCTTAAGTTAGTGGAAAATAATTATATCATAGTATTTTGCATAATTTGATTAACTTGTATATGCTTTGCTTCTAATATGTGGATCTACTAGTTTTGCATTTTGGAATACTAGGGTGGATATCAAACTGATTACCTAAGGTTTGATTTTTCATGTAGCTCTTCTATTTTATTTGCAAGTTTAACTAGGTCATGGATAAGCACGAACATGCAATTATTAAAACGTTGATGATGCTATTTTAAGATGCTTTTGTATGCAAAAAGTCAAATATTATGAAATCTGGAATGGGTTAATCTTTGGTTAATATGGTTGAATTGAAAGTTATCCGGGAAATCTAACTAGTTCATGAGAAATAATCGTAATTTTAACCCGAACATCTCAAGATAGACTTTCGAGAGATCGTGGGTGGAAACAAGTCTATTGTGGGAGGTTTAAGTGTGTCAAAAGACCCGAATACTTCACAAGGTACTTTCACTAACTATAGTTTAAATGTGACAAAACATTTAAAGTTTTGTTGTTGATTCAACATTTCATTCGGGATATGTTAAATTTTGTAAAATAGAAAACTGGATTTTATTCAAAGAAACAATTTTTTTGGTTTGAATGAAATATAAATAATATTAAACTATTTTTCCAGATGGTAGACACATGGTGTTGAAGGGCCACGACCAAAGTAAAAGAAGCCCATTAGAGGTATACAAGTCGGGGAAACTCGTTGGGTGTGAAATAATGAAACCCTGGTTTCGGGTTTTTTATTAGACTTAAAAAGTTCAATGGTTTCTAAATATAATTCGATTAAGAATTATGTATCATTTATTTATTAATCCTTTTATGTATAGGATGACATGCTTGCATGATGGATAGACTCAGGTGCTCGAGTCATGTATGCAAGGATCTAATATGGTTTGAAGAATTTGAACCAGTATAAGACTTGCATTTACTTGTGAAAAATATTTGTTTTGGGTTATGTGTTCTATGTTATAGAGATTAGAAAGTATCTCTTGTATGGGTTGTTTAAAATAATTTCTCATTTTATAAAGGTTATTGAGTTGGATAAGTTATTTTATCTCAACATAAAATTTTGAATTTGAGTTTTTGTGTAATGAAATGTTTAAAATTAATATTAATGTTCCGTTTGGTAATTGAATCTGTTTGTATGGCATAATCATAAAGCATGGTAGATTGCATTTATATATTATGACATGCCAAGTTGGGCCTTGTAAATTATTTTGGAACGAAAGAAATTTCTAAAATGAATTTATACCATGAATTTTGTACCGGCTTTTGATTTGTATTAAAAAATGCCATACTTGTGAATTAATTAAAGTACAAGAAAGCCATATTAGGTTTCTTACACATCATAAGCAGGATGGTGTGGTCGAAAAGAAAAATAGAATCTTAAAGGAAATGGTCAATTCCTTGTTATTTTACTCGGGTTTGAGTGATTCGTAAGACAAAGAAATTTATTGTCTTATAAGTTTGATATCAATGACCTGGGGAGGTTGATGATATCCTAGGTACGATCATGAAAAGGAGTAAAAATGATAGAACCATGACATATTATCATTATATTGAGAAAGTGTTCAAGAAATTTAAACATTTCAATTGTCCTCCTGTAATGTACTACCATAGATCCAAGTGTCAAGCTTATGGAAGGTTGATGCATGTTATGATTAGCACACGGACTGACAAAGTTTATGTTGTGGGTTAGTTGAGAAAATATGCTAGTAATTAATATTGCTCAACACTGACAAGCAGTAAACAGACTACTTAAGTACATGAAAGAAACCATGAATTATGGTTTGTGTTGTTCAGATTTTCCTTTAGTTTTAGATGGGTATTATGATGCAAGTTTCATAACTAAGTGGAAGTGTATTCTCTCTTCAGGGGAGGTTTTATTTATTAGGTAATTCAGGAATGAATTTGCATCACTTGACAATGGAATGTTAGTTTCTAGCATTTGCAACAACTGGTAAAGTGGTTAAATGGCTAAGAAATTGGTATTATGAAATTCCATTGTAGTCAAACCGATATCACCAAGATCTATCAGGTGTGATAGTGTTGACTAAGGGTTATAGTCAGGTGCATAATGGAAAGTCTAGACGTTTATATACATATTATACGTAGCGTGATTCATGAGCTCATCATGCAAGTTGTGATATCTTTTGAGTTTGTAACATATGAGTATAATTTGGCTGATGATCTAACTAAAGATTTAGGAAGAGATCTTGTGAACATATCAGTCATGGGGATGGGTTTAAAGTCTATACGTTATTATAATATGTTAAGAGACCCAATAATACAACGTTAGATGTTGAATTCAATGCGGAAAGCTTGTCATATAGATATTGGAACACAATATCATAAACATCCCAAGGTTTGTTTTCGGACCATGAGATAAAGTAGTTTAAGTATATCTTCTTAAAAGTTCATTGATAAATTGCAGTGCGGGTGTGAGAATAATGAACTACCCATAAGAATATGAAGTTTATGTTGAGTCGGAAATTTACAAGGAAGATTGAATCTTCTCAACCTCCTAAAAGAAATGACTAAGTATGGACTTCGAGCAAGCTTAGACCTTCAAGCATGGATTTACTACCTCAAGCATGATGTCTTATGCTCATAAGATTATCTTCTGGAATTTCTTCTAAGTGTTGAAGGCTTAGTGCAAGCTACACTTCATCAAGCAAGGATGTTTTTCATCGAGTATGGATTGCAAATCGAGCAAACAACTTGATCTATCCAGCTTAAACCAAGTCTTCCGAGCACATTGGTGTTTCGAGCATGAATACAATAGAAGAAGATCTCAAATGTTCTAAGTACAACCTTCGAGCATGGTTCAATCCGAGCAAGCTTCTATGCCAGAGTATACTGAAGATTGTTCACAATAAGTCATAAGGTAGGATTGATGAGATTAAGGAGAACATGCTTGCTCGTGGAACATATTCGAGCAAAGCAAGGATAAGTTATGAAGATTGAAGTCTGCTGAAGAAGAATATTTTTTACTGAAAATATTCTAAGTTAAGTCTGCTCGAAGACATGTTTCAAGCATGTTGTGCATTAGAAGTCTGCTTGACAAGGAATTATCTTACTCAAAGACTTGTTTACACCTGTATTTATTTTTGTCATTTATTATGTTATCATTAAGGTTTCTAAAAGAAATGCATGGGCCTATAAATAGAATCCTAGGTTTCCCACACAAAGGACGAGTTTTAACGGATTACGAGAGCATAACCACCGGAGCGAATATTCCTCATTTATGCTACCTCGTACTGCCGCCGTCACAAAACCCTAGACATTCCATGCAACCTCATCACTGTCATTAAAACAATATATTAATATAGTGAATCTTTGTCTACTTATTATTATTATTAAAAATTTTTTTTCATAACAATCTTCATTGCCAATCTTTGAATATACTGATTTGGCCGGTGTATTCAGAAGGCCTTTGGGTTATTAGATCTTGTGTGTTCTTGTCAACCTCTATTCGTTTTGCACTAGGTTCGGTCCTGATAAGTAGTATCAGAGCTGCGTAAGCTCTCTGAAGGCCATGGGCTTGAAGATTGATTGTCAAAGTTTAAAGATTTAAAGGGTTTTAAGTGCAACTCCGTTTAGATTTGAAGAAAAGTCAAGCTATGGATGAACAAGTAGTGTCAACAAACAAGATACCAAGATTATTGGGACAGGAAAATTACATCAAATGGAAGGTTCTGTTTAAAGCAGCAGTGAACTATAATGATGTAGAACTATGGAACTCCAATAGAGATGGTCCCTATGTTCGTACTAAAGCCCCGAATGCCAATGTAACAGTAGAAAGTCAAATGAAAAAGAAGGATGACAAAGCCCTATCCATGTTGAAATTGGGATTGTCTAGGGAGATATTGACCAGTGTGAATCATCACAAATGCCAAGGCCATGTATGATGCTGTTATGGAGATGTTCGAAGGAAATGTTGAACTGAGGGATATTAAGAAGGATAGATTGAAACAACAGCTTGTGTAACACCCCGTTAGGCGATTTGCGGAAACGTAAAACAAAAATGTAACAGATACAACTGGTATCAAATACATTGTTCATAAAGAAACATTACTAACTAATTTACAATATATTACATCGTTCTAACATCTTTTACCAGGTAGGTGATACAATCAAAACTAGGTCTTCAACTACTTTACTTCTAACTCAAATGCCCACGGCATCAATCACAAACCAGACACGTAACGCACAGGCAATTACTTCTCTTTTCTGATTACCTGTAAAGCATGATAAAACAGGTCAACTACGAATAGTTGGTGAGTTCATATGTTTTAACGAAACCAGTTCTGCGTACCACACAGTCATAGTTTGTATGTACGCGCGTATGTAATAAAATGTATTTATGTTTATATATATATATTTGTGTCTTTCTATACACATATGTATGTGTATAAATTTATGATAAAGTTTGAATTACGATAAAATCGTGACTGTTCGTTCGTACTACGTGCCTTCATTTTCCACGTACAACCAACCACTGTGGCCCCCTTTCCGCCCACAACGGTTCCACATAAAATCAACCTTTATGGCCCCCCTTCCGCCCACAATGGTTCCACGTAAACTCAAACATTACTCAGCGAATACACAAATAATTAGTATTTTCTACACATGGTATTTCCTACGCCTATCCACATAGTATGTATACACACACACACACACACACACACTCATATATAGTATTTATCACGTATCACCAATCACTATGGCCCCCTTCCACCCACAATATGTATAATCACAATATTTTCTTGGCATTCATGTTATAATCAAGTTAGTCTGTTTAGTTGCAGCAGAACTTAGCTTATAAGCCATACTCAACTTTAGTTTAGTAAGTTACAGCAAAACTTGGCTCATAGGCCATACTCAACTTTAGTTTGTTACTATTGTGACCTCTCTTCCTTCCACAATAGCCCCATGATCATCACAGACCACGTTATCCCCATGGCCATTACAGAACACGTTATCCCCATGGCCATTACAGACCACGTTATCCCCATGGGTATTACAGACCATGTTATCCCCATGGCCATTACAGCCCACGTTGTTTCCCAAATTAGTTATGTTTAACATTACATAACGTGTTTGTATAAACATTTTGTCACGTGTAATTTCATTATGTTTTGTCATTCGTACTATCTCCATTTAATATATCAATCAACAATGCTAATCACCTATCGTCAGCACGTATTCAATCATTATGTTTATTATGTTTGTAGGGACTTTTCATATTTAAATGTTTAGTTGCAGCAGAACTTAGCTTATAGGCCATACTCAACTTTAGTTTAGTAAGTTACAGCAAAACTTGGCTCATAGGCCATACTCAACTTTAGTTTGTTACTATTGTGACCTCTCTTCCTTCCACAATAGCCCCATGATCATCACAGACTACGTTATCCCCATGGCCATTACAGAACACGTTATCCCATGGCCATTACAGACCACGTTATCCCCATGGGTATTACAGACCACGTTATCCCCATGGCCATTACAGCCCACGTTGTTTCCCAAATTAGTTATGTTTAACATTACATAACGTGTTTGTATAAACATTTTGTCACGTGTAATTTCATTATGTTTTGTCATTCGTACTATCTCCATTTAATATATCAACCAACAATGCTAATCACCTTTCGTCAGCACGTAGTTAATCATTATGTTTATTATGTTTGTAGGGACTTTTCATATTTAAATGTTCAGATAATTTATATCTTGAACCGTTTTCAGATAGATAACGTATACAAACATGCTTTCCCCCCCAAAAGTTCGTAAAAATATTTTAAAAGTGGGGTCATAAAACTCATGATTTTGTAGGCACTCACTGCGATATTAGCTCGGGGCGTTTCCCTTGCTATGACTTAGTCCCCATAGTCAATATTATAATAATATTAATATTTTAACATTATTATAATTTTTATAATAAGCTGGGTTGTATAGCTAGTCTGGGTCTGGCTGCAATACCCAGAAAATGTCAATAGGCTTAGATTGTGATTTTGTTCAATGTCTAATGTTTAAAATCAAACTTGGCTCAGTTTCCCCGTTTCACCAGCTGGGCCAAGTTGCTCGTTTACGCGTTTGGAAAACAATTATGGGGATGTAAAATTGGTTAAACGTGTTGGTTGATAAAATGATTAAGTTATAAAGAAAGATCACAATTTAGGGGTCTGGATTCGCTATGGGGCTCGTTTCCGTTTATTCATTTTGGTTTGCAGAAAAACGCGCACAATTCACCCAAATTGTCCGGATTTCTCACAAAAAGTTTGTTTTTACTAAATTAGTCGAAGTGCATGGTTTTTGATCACTCTTGATGTTCTGATATTCGAACAGGTTCATTAATCACGAACTCGACGGTTTTTATCAGAATTGAATTTGTTTAATCTTCATATCAGTACAATTAATTATTCGTTAATTGCTAAATTATGAAAATTTAGCCAATTATCAATAAAAATATGTAGAATTTTATAAAAATATTTCTGTAATTATTTACTAATTTATAAAAAATCATTTTACATGCTATATTTAGACCGAAAATCATCCATTTATACCAAATGATTTCCGAAAAATCCGTCAAAATTTCTAAGTGATCAGAATACCTCCCAAAACAACCTAGAAAAATTCCAGAACCTAACAATCATGCCGAATACCATGTTCGAGCCAAAAACGCGCATAAAAATCCGAATAAACGCAAATGCACAAAACATATTTGAGCTTACCAAATGACCCCAAATTTCTTAATTTTTCAAGCATTTTAGGTATTTTCCCCCAAATAAACGTCTCAATTCGGTAATAAATTTCCCAAATATTCTCGGATGGTCGTAAAATTACCAAATTTGGACAGGGACTCAATGATATGGTCCCTGATGTCCCTGAAAAACTTCATGACCTAACAATATGCACATCAAATCCTTAACCTAAAGAGCCTGTACTTGAGTAAATCGGTATTACCTTTGTGGTCTTGGTTCGTTTTCGCTTTCTTAATCAAGTTTTCGGGTTCTTGTACTTCTATGTAAGCTAGGTACAGGTCCTATATTAAAAACCAAGCATGTATCATCAAGAGACCATCCATGAAAGTTAGGGTTTTGGTAAGGGTTCTAAACCGAACTTTTGAACCATAAAAACACCATAAAAACCCTCTAATCCTTGTTTATGGCTAAAAAACCATTCGTATCATATTCCTAGCTATGTATAGGATCAAAACATGTTTTTGGATCATTTTTAGGATTTTTGCATGGTTAGAAATAATTTTTGGCAATCAAACTATGTTTATATATGATTAAACATGATTAATAAGTTGAAAAATTGATTAAAATGAAGAAATTTACCAAACTTTGGGCTTGTATGAGATGGCCAGAAGTTCTAGAGCAGATATGGGATGGACACAAGTGCAAAAATATCTTGCAACATACTATAAAAAAAAAGAAAGAAAGCTTAGGAGGGGGGAGGGGCTGTAAGCCCCTATCGGCCTTAATTAGTGGGCCACCCTTGGGCCTCATTTTGATCCAAAAATCTCGTTTTCCATGCCCAAATATGAAATCCCAAGTCCAAATTTATTTCGGATTTGGTTTTTGGCTCGAAAAATTTATCAGGTATGAAAAACAGTACAAAAACGAGTGTTTTTCGGCCATTTTATTGTAAATTTAGAAAAACGTAGTATATTTTTGAAAAAATCGAAAATATTTTCACAAGTCGCTTAAAACATTCCCAATAAGTGTTTGGTAGATCTTTTTCGACTTAACGGATGATACAATGCTTGTTTCGCAACAATCATTCACGTTAAAATCCATAGAGAAGTAGTTAAACGAGCATGTTTTTGTTTTACTAGTTTGCTATCATACTAAGGCCTTAATATTAATAAGTTGACTTATAATAGACATATATCACTTATAGATGGCCCCTCGGGATATCTGGGTCATAACCAGCCCCGCTCGGTTAATCGATTGTTTGCGACACAATAAGCGGTTAATTGCTTATTCGATAAACAAATACTAAGGCATACTCGATTTCACATTCTCCCCTAGTTTAGAAATTTCGTCCCCGAAATTTAATATGTCAAATACACCCCTTTAGGGTATAGTTTATCACTATTTGTTTTGGAATTCGTTCTTTTGTTCCCGAATGTATTTGGTTCCCCGTTGTAAATTTCACCGAACTTTATTCATTGAGATTTTATTGTGTTGTAACTGTTTGATTTCCCCCGCTCAACATTTTCACAAGTCCTTTTGTAGAGTTTAGTTGTATAACAGTTTTTACATGGTGTTAATTCCGCCCCATCAGTAAGGTACCTGCTTAGACTCGATATATAGAAATATCGTGAGTGAATCAGTTTTGGTTAATATACTACAGGGTTAACCTTCGAGGCAATTTTATACAGTTCCTTGTATTTTAGAATCAACTCACCGGTTTTCTCAACTCAACTAACAACTTTCAAAAATTGATAACTTCTTGCATATATCAGTATAGCCCTCTTGTTAGCCTCAAGCGGCTTTCAATTTGTTATTAATATTACGAGCTTTATCTATGATTCCCAAAATCGTATTAGATTTTGCATCTTGGATGTCGCCAATTTTTCAATTTAATAAGGTGGCGAGTTACATTCTTACTTGTATAATATAATATATAGCAGCTTGCATAATATTATGTTGGCTACTAATGCACTAGGATTGAAATTACCGATCTCACTTCCCTCTAATGTTTGATTAGTTTATTTGGTTCGATTGTTTGTTAGAGGACTAAAGACCGTGTTCAGGTCGATTAGGGATCTAAAGTTTCATGCACAACTCACTAAGGATAAGATTTTGTTAAGGCAAGTTTTTCAGTTTGATAGTTGTTACAAATAAGAAGAAAGTATTCAGAGTGGATTAGTCAGGGAACTATCATTCAGCTTGCATTGCTTTCTCGGGATGTTTCAGGAACATGTTTTAAGAGGTCCGTTGTAATTTGTTCCCCCCTTCCAATGTGTTAAGAGGTCTATTGTAATTTATAGTGCAAAACTTTACAACACATGTGCCTATGATATTTCTTATACCAGTTCCTCCATAAATTTCCCTTACATCTTTAAACTAGACTCAGTCTAACAGGACATCTGGCCTGACTTTTCTTCGTTCATCACCCGGTAATTGAGGCTACAAAAGCTTGAAGTTCAAGTCTCGGTTCTTGCAGTAAGGAATTTCTTCAGTTTTCACAGTTATGATTGTTTAACAATTCCACCCGTTCTCCATTGCCTCTTATTTAATTTGTTTTGATACTTATAACTCGTAGGTCTTTACGGTTGTGTAACTCGTACTATTAGTAGTATACAAGTAATGCCCCCAGATCTTGGGTATAAAAGCAATCGTTCCATATCTTCGGTTACGGATTGTATAGTTCTTCTCATCCCTGTTTAGTCATTGGGGTATATGTTATTACTTTGTTTCACTTCCACTCATAATCTCGGTCCTTTTTGAATTAGGAGGATAAACTTTAATTAATAATGGAAAAGGGTTTATCCCGCTGGGGTCTACACGAATCTTTGATGTAACTATTAGAATATATAATTTTCGTTTGAACTCAATTAACTAGTCCATACTGACTACTACATAACAATTCCTCACTTCCACCGGGAGTGCATTGCAAGGATATAGCTAGTTGTTTAGGTTAAGAGGGCAGTTTTTCGAGTAGTAAGTGCATTGCAAGGGAATAGCTAGTTGTTTAGGTCAAGAGGGCAGTTTTTCGAGTAGTATGGTTAGTATTTATAGCCTTACCTTTGGTGGTTTCTATAGTATAAGGATTTGTTGTTTTACTAGCCGGTATATTTTCCAAGATAATAATTTGTAGGAATGAAACGTCTATCAGTGCCCATAATAAATAAAACTAAAGTATATTAGGCCGAACTAAGAACGTACCTATTAATACACTTGTTCTATCCGATTTATTCACAATACGTGACCTCTAGTCGAGTTGGACATCGATGCCGGTCCTTGCCTTTGTCTTTCCATTGCAATTGGATTCCATTTAGGGTAGTCTTTCTTGATGTGTTCCACACTACCACGTTCATAACAGGCGTAACGGTTTAATATGGGTTGGTTTTGGTAGGTTGGTTGTTTTCGGATTGCTTGTGGTCGGGGTAGCTGTAAATTATGAAATTGAGTTGGTTGGTTTATAGTATTCATAATGGTTCTACAATTTCGGGCATATTGCCCTACCTTCCCACATTTGTGACACACATTGGTTCGACATTCACCAACATGATGATAACCACATTCCCCACACCTTGGTAAAGGCCCATTATACTTATCTTGCTTCACGTTAGAACTGATCAAAGCGTAATTTTGCATTGTAAATCATGCACGTTTATTCGGCTGACTTTCTTGTACTCTCGTCCCATACTTGGTTCGTTTTGTACTAGACGATTCTCCAGGCATCCTCAGCATCCCACTTCTAACAAAATCAAAAGTTACAATGCCGGCTGTAACACGGCATTTTCAAAAGTTGTGGGGCCAGTTGAATTAAACAGATTCCTGACTTCGGGGGCTAAACCCCAAATGTAGCGCTCAATACATTTAGATTCTGGAGTAACTATCCATGGAACTAGACGGGCCAGTTCGTTAAAGCGATGGGTGTACCCGAAATGGTTTACACCCTTCATTTCTAAATTCCAAAGTTCTTGTTCTAATTTCTGAAATTCATTTATTGGACAAAAGTATTTTATCAAAAGATCTTTAAGTTCTGCTCAAGACATACGGTTGATTGCCTCATGCCCCCGAATTCGCAAAGCAGTATTCCACCGCATTAGCGCGTGGTCCACAAATGTAGAGGTAGCAAATTTGACAATACAATCTGGTGGACAGTTAGTGATATTAATGATGGATGCAGTCTTTTCGATCCACTTTTCCAGTCTGTCTGGTCCTTCAGTACCTTTAAAATCCGTAGGTTTACATAACATTAAGTTTTTAAGTTGATATCCGTGTTGCGGGGGATTTTGGTTGTTAAGAGTATCGTTCAAGTTTGGTGGGGTATTATCATTATTGAGTGTAGCATTAGTATTCAACGGGGGAGTATTAATTGCGATAGTGTTGGTATTTATCGGGGGAGCATTTGTGGTTGTATTAGTATTTTTCGGGGGATTAGTATTCACGGCCGCATTAGTATTCGGCATTTGATTTGTATTCATAGTTGTATTGATACCAGCAGCGAATTGTGCTGCTATTGTCGGAAGTATTGTCTGTAGTTGCCGAGCAATCATCTCGGCTACATCTGCCTCAAATAATGTATTTGTTTTCTTCGGGGCCATTATATAACAACTAGTTATACCTTAATTTACAACAGTTAGCTACTTAACTCATCACAAAAGGAATCATATTAACAAGTAATCAGGTATTTCAAATAGCATATATGTCTCACACGGATCTGTTCCCGAGTCTACACACTAGGGATAGTACATAAATTTAATCTAACAGAGGTCGTTGTATGTATGTATATATCACGAGTTGCCACCAAGTGACAAGAAATTTTAACCCTGTAAGGGTTAGTATTGTAACGGATAGCCCAAATTGTCCTTCACATCAGCATAGAACACACTATTAGATGCTTGTGTGGAGTATCGAAAAGATTCTATACACACAATATCATCTATCCAAGGACACATTATAACAATTATGAGTGGTTCCCCACTTGTACGAAAATTATTCCGGTACTATTTCATCATTGGGCAATTGTTTTGTTTCAACATTTTCATAATTGAGCATCTGACCATTATAAGTTTAACAACTTGTTGTAAGTCAGAATGTACTCGTTTCTACTCCGTTTGACCTTTGGTTGTTACTTAATATTATTAGAAAATATTCTTTTACCAGGTCATTCAGTGCCCGCAAGCATGCTGGGTTTACTACAATTGGTAATATATTGGTTGGAGATAAGTATGTCCCATTCTAGTTAGGGAACGCCATCAATTCGTGAGCATGGGGTTTCTCTTTCATAATACATCAATTGGAATGACAAAATATAGAAGAGATTGGAGGTTCTCGTGCACAGATGGTTTGAAGAGTTTGCTAGTTAGGGAGGCTCATCAAAGTTAGTTGTACTGGTGATATGTAAAGGGAATTATTATTATTAATATTTCTTTTTGAAATATCATTAGTACATTATATGTACTGGTAGTCACGATTGGTCATATTGTAATTGAAAACTCAGTTTTGGTAATTATCATATTTATAATTTGATAAATCAGGCTAATCACTAGGTATTTCCCCTAGGGCTTGTGTTTGTTTTTGAGCAAAAGAAATGGAAGGGTGATCAGCAAATAGTTTAGTTTACTATTTGAAAACGAGTGTATAGGATAGGATTAGATCCAAGCTGAGAAGTATTATATCTACTCTTTTGAAATTATTATAGGTAGGTCACACTTTCCACTGTTCTTTCCTGGGTCTTGCATATTAAGCAACTTTGTTGTTCCGTCATATCACCAGATTTAGTTTGAACTTGTTTAAGCGTTCTCGTATTCTAGTTTACAGGCAACACCGGTTCCTCATTTGTCATAAAGCTTCCCGATCTTGATATTTTTTGGTGTAACAGTTAGTCATAATAGAACGCTTTTCGATAACTTAGATCAGCGTAAAAGATATTATTAATTAGAGCAGAAATAGAATGTTTTATTTGTTATGAACAGATATAATATTAATACAATAAAATATAATATTAATTTTGGTAAGATATAATTTTAATTAGAATAGGAATTAATATTAATTATAACCAAATATAAGTTTCATTATGATGAAATTCAATATTACCGGTAATAGCGTACGTACACGTATTCATATACTTCGTTTCAAATAAGCACGTATGCACGTTACATATATACACCACATCACCTTTATACACGTATATTTCCATTTTTACTTATCGGCTATCGGTATGTTCCGCGACTTCTCCCCGAATTCTCTCGAACAAGCAAGTCTGTTATTACGTTGCGGACCATAATAACCCACTTGCCCTACAAGTTCATCCTGGCATCCATCAGTATCTATCGTTACTAATTATTAAGTTTCCCAGATATAATCGAGCCAACGGTTATATTATTTGTATCCTAAGGGATAACCTAATCCTTTATAACCAATGGCTCTGATGCCAACTTCTGTCACACCCCGTTAGGCGATTTGCGGAAGCGTAAAACAGAAATGTAACAGAGACAACTGGTATCAAATACATTAATTATAAAGAAACATTACTAACTAATTTACAATATATTACATCGTTCTAACATCTTTTACAAGCTAGGTGATAAAATCAAAACTAGCTCTTCAACTACTTTACTTCTAACTCAAATGCCCACGACATCAATCACAAACCAGACACGTTACACACAGGCAATTACTTCTCTTTTCTGATTACCTGAAAAGCATGATAAAACAGGCAACTACGAATAGTTGGTGAGTTTCATAAGTCTTAACGAAATCAGTTCTGCGTACCACACAGTCATAGTTTGTATGTACGTGCGTATGTAAGAAAATGTATTTATGTTTATATATGTACATCTGTGCCTTTGCATACACACATGTGGCCCCCCTTCCACCCACAATGGTTCCATGTAAAATCAACCACTATGGCCCCCTTCCACCCACAATGGTTCCACGTAAACTCAAACATTACTCAGTGAATACACAAATAAATAGTATTTTCTACACATAGTATTTCCTATACCTATCCACATAGTATGTATATACAGATACACACACACACACACACATGCACACATATATATAGTATTTATCACGTATCACCAATCACTGTGGCCCCCTTCCGCCCACATTATGTATAATCACAATATTTTCTTGGCTTTCATGTCATAATCAAGTTAGTCTGTTTAGTTGCAGCAGAACTTGGCTCATAGGCCATACTCAACTTTAGTTTAGTAAGTTGCAGCAGAACTTGGCTCATAGGCCATACTCAACTTTAGTTTGTTACTTTTGTGGCCCCCCTTCCACCCACAATAGCCCCATGTTCATCACTGATCACGTTATCCCTATGGCCATTACTGTCCACGTTATCCCCATGGCCATTACAGACCATGTTATCCCCTTGGTTATTACAGACCACGTTATCCCCATGGCCATTATAGCCCACGTTGTTTCCCAAATTAGTTATGTTTAACATTACATAACGTGTTGGTATAAACATGTTGTCACGTGTAATTTCTTTAAGTTTTGCCATCATACTATGTCCATTTAATATATCAATCAACAATACTAATCACCTTTCATCAGCACGCAGTCAATCATTATGTTTGTAGGGAGTTTTCATATATAAATGTTCAGATAATTTATATTCTGAACCGTTTTCAAATAGATAACGTATACAAACATGCTTTTGACCCCAAAAGTTTGTAAAAACAGTTTAAAAGTGGGGTCATGAAACTCACGATTTTGTAGGCACTTAGTGCGATATCAGCTCGGGGTTCGTTTCCCTTGCTATCCTTAGTCCCTATAGTCAATATTATAATAATATTAATATTTTAATATTATTATAATCGTTATACTAAGCTAGGCTGTATAGCTAGTCTGGGTATGGCTATAACACCCATAAAGTGTTGATAGGCTAGATTTTGATGTTGTTCAATGTCTGATGTTTAAAATCGAACTTGGCTTAGTTTCCCCGTTTCACCAGCTTGGCCAAGTTGCTCGTTTACGCATTTGGAAAAAATTTATAGGGATGTAAACTTGGGTAAACGTGTTGGTTGATAAAATGATTAAGTTATAAATAAAGATCACAATTTAGGGTTCTGGATTCTCTACGGGGATCGCTTCCGTTTATTCAGTTTGGTTTGGAGAAAAACGCTCACAATTCACCCAATTTGTTCGGATTTCTCAGAAAAAGTTCGTATTTAGTTAATTAGTCCAAAAGTATGGTTTTTGATCACTCTTGATGTTCTGGTATATCAACAGGTTTGTTAATCACGAACTCGTCGGTTTATCAAAATTGAATTTGTTTAATCTACATATTAGCACAATTAATTATCTGTTAATTGTTAAATTATGAAAGTTTAGCCACTTAGCAATTAAAACTAGGCGGGTGCCCGCGCGATGCGGCAAGTGTCCGAACGCAAACCCTGCGAATCACATAATAATTAAGAGTGTTCATGGTTCGATTTAAAGCCTTTAAACATTTTAAACCAGTCATCAGTTTGGTTTCACGGTTGGTTTTTTTTTTGTACTTTCACTCGGTTGGTTGGTTTCAAAATTTTAAAACCGTAGCTAAAGTTTGGTTCACGAATTATGCTGAAAACCGGCCATATGAAATCAGACTAAACTTACATGTTGTATGCATTTTAATCTCTTTTATTATTTAGTATTTGACAAGTTTTTTTTTTATATATATTAGATATAGTTAAGTTATAAATAAACTAAGTTTTTTTTAATACAAGTAAACATGACTATTGCAACTTTAAATTAACCTAATTCCAGTATGATTTTTTTATAATCTTCGTTCTTGTTATAATTTCGCATCCTAGGTGTTCTATTAATCTTTACCATTTATGTAGCTAAAATTATAATTCTTCCTATTTTGTTATATATAATAGAGTTGATAATGATTCGGTTTCAATTTTCAATGATTCAATTTTGATTTGGACAACGAAAAATCGATACTAATGGTTGGGCTCACAAGTTTAACTTACAAACCATAAAAAACTGAAATCGAGCACCCCTACGTAACTTATTAATTTTTTAAAATTGAAAGAATTATAAAAATATCATACTCAAATTAAAAATAATAAAATGCTCGATTTTATGGTGCCCTTTTTTTACAAAAATATTAGCATACGAAAAAATTATGGTCGTTCAAAAATCGTGATGGGAATTTAGTTTAAGATTAAAATTAAAAACATAATATGGTTAAAGATGAGAGGGCGAACTTTTAAGTTAGGTGAATTATGTTTAAAAGACAAGTTTACCCTTCTTACACATATTCATTATGCATTAGCATTTGTAAAATCCTTTTAAAATCAAGTGTCTTAATTTACCCTTGTCTCATGTATTATATATAGTATAGATAGATATAGATAGTTAGGATATAATTGAACAAAGTCTTTTTTAATACAAAGAAACATGACTATTCAAACTTTAAATTAACCTAATTCCAATATGATTTTTATAATCTTCGTTCTTGTTATAATTTCGCATCCTAGGTGTTCCATTACTCTTTACCATTTTTGTAGCTAAAAAATTATCATTTTTCCTATTTTTTTATATATAAGAGAGTTGGTAACGATTCGGTTTCAATTTTCAATGACTTAATTTTGGTTTGGACCACGAAAAATCAATGCTAATGGTTGGGCTCACAAGTTTAACTTATAAACCATAAAAAACCGACATCGAGCACCCCTACGTAACTTATTAATTTTTTAAAATTACAAGAATTAGAACAATATCATACTCAAATTAAAAAGAATAAAATGCTCGATTTTATAGTGCACTTTTTTTACAAAAATATTTGCGTACGAAAAAATTATGGTCGTTTAAAAATCATGGTGGGAATTAGTTTAAGATTAAACTTAAAAAAATAATATAGTTAAAGATAAGGGGGCAAACTTGTAAGTTAGGTGAATTCTGTTTAAAAGACAAGTTTAATCTTCTTACACATATTCTTTAAACATTAACATTTGTAAAACTCTTAAAATCAATTGTCTTAATTTACCCTTGTTTTATGTATTATATATATATAGTATAGATTGATATAGATAGATAGGATATAAATGAAAAAAAGTCTTTTTTAATACAAGTAAACATGACTATTAAAACTTTAAATTAACCTAATTCCAGTATGATTTTTTTATAATCTTCGTTCTTGTTATAATTTCGCATCCTATGTGTTCCATTAATCTTTACCAATTACGTAGCTAAAATGATCATTTTTCCTATTTTGTTATATATAAGAGAGTTGGTAACGATTCGGTTTCAATTTTCAATGATTCAATTTTGGTTTGGACCACGAAAAATCAATACTAATGGCTGGGCTCACAAGTTTAACTTACAAATCATATAAAACCGACATCGAGCACCCCTACGTAACTTATTAATTTTTTAAAATTGCAATAATTATAACAATATCATACTCAAATTAAAAAAAATAAAATGCTCGATTTTATGGTGCCCTTTTTTAACAAAAATATTAGCTTACAAAAAAATTATGGTCGTTTAAAAATCATGGTGGGAAGTTTGTTTAAGATTAAAATAAAAAACATAATATGGTTAAAGATGAGGGGCAAACTTTTAAGTTAGGAGAATGGTGTTTAAAAGACAAGTTTAGCCCTTTTAACACACGTACTTTATGCATTAGTATTTGTAAAACTTTTAAAATCAAGTGTCTTAATTTACCTTTTTCTCATGTATTATATATAGTATAGATATAGATAGTTAGGATATAATTGAACAAAGTCTTTTTTAATACAAGGAAACATGACTATTCAAACTTTAAATTAACCTAATTCTATTATGATTTTTTTATAATCTTCTTTCTTGTTATAATTTCGCATCCTAAATGTTCCATTAATATTTATCATTTATGTAGCTAAAATTATCATTTTTCCTATTTTGTTATATATAAGAGAGTTGGTAACGATTCGGTTTCAATTTTCAACTTTGGTTTGGAAAACGAAAAATCGATACTAATGGTGTGCTCACAAGTTTAACTTACAAACCATAAAAAATCGACATCGAGCACCCCTACGTAACTTATTAATTTTTTAAAATTGAAAAAATTATAACAATATCATACTCAAATTAAAAAGAATAAGATGCTAGATATTATGGTGCCCTTTTTTTACAAAAATATTAGTGTACGAAAAAATTATGGTCGTTTAAAAATCGTGGTGGGAATTAGTTTAAGAGTAGAATTAAAAACATAATATGGTTAAAGATGAGGGGGCAAACTTGTAAGTTAGGTGAATTGTGTTTAAAAGACAAGTTTAACCTTCTTACACATATTCTTTATGCAAGCATTTGTAAAACTTTTAAAATCAAGTGTCTTAATTAACCTTGTCTTCTGTATTATATATATAGTATAGATTGATATAGATAGTTAGGATATAAATGAACAAAGTCTTTTTTAATACAAGTAAACATGACTATTAAAACTTTAAATTAACCTAATTCCAGTATGATTTTTTATAATCATCGTTCTTGTTATTATGTCGCATCATAGGTGTTCCATTAATCTTTATCATTTATGTAGCTGAAATTATCATTTTTCCTATTTTGTTATATATAAGAGAGTTGGTAATGATTCGGTTTCAATTTTCAATGATTCAATTTTGGTTTGGACCACGAAAAATCAATACTAATGGCTAGGCTCACAAGTTTAACTTACGAACCCTAAAAACTGACATCGAGCGCCCCTACGTAACTTATTAATTTTTTTAAAATTGAAAGACTTATAACAATATCATACTCAAATTAAAAAGAATAAAATGCTCAATTTTATGGTGCCCTTTTTTATCAAAAGTATTAGCGTACGAAAAAATTATAGTCGTTTAAAAATCATGGTGGGAAGTTAGTTTAAGATCAAAGTTAAAAACATAATATGGATAAAGATGAGGGGGCAAACTTGTAAATTAGGAAAACGGTGTTTAAAAGACAAGTTTGCCCCTTTTTTTACACATATTAATTATGCATTAGCATTTGTAAAACTTTTAAAATCAGGTGTCTTAGTTTACCCTTTTCTCATGTATTATATATAGCATACATATAGATAGTTAGGATATATTTGAACAAAGTCTTTTTTAATACAAAAAAACATGACTATTAAAACTTTAAATTAACCTGATTCTAGTACGATTTTTTATAATCTTCATTCTTGTTATAATTTCGCATCCTAGGTGTTCCATTAGTATTTACCATTTATGTAGCTAAAAGTATCATTTTTCCTATTTTGTTATATATAAGAGAGTTGGTAGCGATTCGGTTTCAATTTTCAACTTTGGTTTGGAAAACGAAAAATCGATACTAATGGTTGGGCTCACAAGTTTAACTTACAAACCATAAAAACCGAAATCGAGCACCCTTACGTAACTTATTAATTTTTTAAAATTGAAAGAATTATAAAAATATCATACTCAAATTAAAAAGAATAAAATGCTCGATTTTAGGGTTCCCTTTTTTTACAAAAACATTAGTGTACGAAAAAATTATGGTCGTTTAAAAATCAAGTGTCTTAATTTACCCTTTTCTCATTTTATATATAGTATAGATAGTTAGGATATAATTGAACAAAGTCTCTTTTAATACAAGGAAACATGACTATTATAACTTTAAATTAACCTAATTCCAATCTGATTTTTTATAATCTTCTTTCTTGTTATAATTTCGCATCCTAGGTGTTCCATTAATCTTTACCATTTATGTAGCTAAAATTATCATTTTTCAAATTTTGTTATATATAAGAGAGTTGGTAACGATTCGGTTTCAATTTTCAATAATTCAATTTTGGTTTGGACAACGAAAAATCTATTCAAATGGCTGGGCTCACAAGTTTAATTTACAAACCATAAAAACCGACATCGAGCACCCCAACGTAACTTATTAATTTTTTAAAATTGAAAGAATCATAAAAATATCATATTCATATTAAAAAGAATAAAATGCTCGATTTTATGGTGCACTTTTTTCACAAAAATATTATCGTACGAAAAAATTATGGTCGTTTAAAAATCGTGGTGGAAAGTTAGTTTAAAACTAAAATTAAAAACATAATATGGTTAAAGGTTAGGGGCAAACTTGTAAGTTAGGTGAATTGTGTTTAAAAGACAAGTTTACCTCTTTTTACACATATACTTTATCCAATAGGATTTGTAAAACTCTTAAAATCAAGTGTCTTAATTTACCCTTGTCTCATGTATTATATATAGTATAGATATAGATAGTTAGGATATAATTGAACAAAGTCTCTTTTAATACAAGGAAACATGACTATTATAACTTTAAATTAACCTAATTCTAGTCTGATTTTTTATAATCTTCTTTCTTGTTATAATTTCGCATCCTAGGTGTTCCATTAATCTTTACTATTTATGTAGCTAAAATTATCATTTTTCCTATTTTGTTATATATAAGAGAGTTGGTAACGATTCGGTTTTAATTTTCAATGATTCAATTTTGGTTTGGACCACGAAAAATCAACACTAATGGTTGGGCTCACAAGTTTAACTTACGAACCATAAAAAACCGACATCGAGCACCCCTACGTAACTTATTAATTTTTTAAAATTGAAAGATTTATAACAATATCATACTCAAATTAAAAAGAATAAAATGCTAGATATTATGGTGCACTTTTTTTACAAAAATGTTAGCGTACGAAAAAATTATGGTCGTTTAAAAATCGTGGTGGGTAGTTAGTTTAAGATTAAAATTAAAAACAAAATATGGTTAAAGATTAGGGGGCAAATTTGTAAGTTAGGTGAATTGTGTTTAAAAAACCAGTCTAATTCTTCTTACACATGTACTTTATGCATTAGCATTTGTAAAATTCTTAAAATCAAGTATCTTAATTTACCATTGTCTCATGTGTTATATATAGTATAGATATAGTTATAGATAGTTAGGATATAATTGAACAAAGTATTTTTTAATACAAGTAAATTTGACTATTGCAACTTTAAATTAACCTAATTCTAGTATGATTTTTGATAATCTTCGTTGTTGTTATAATTTCGCATTCTAGGCATTCCATTAATCTTTACCATTTATGTAGCTAAAATTATCATTTTTCCTATTTTGTTAGATATAAGAGAGTTGGTAACGATTCGGTTTCAATTTTCAATGATCCAATTTTGGTTTGGACGACGAAAAGTCGATACAAATGGCTGGGCTCACAAGTTTAACTTACAAACCATAAAAAACCGATATCGAGCACCCCTACGTAACTTATTAATTTTTTTAAAATTGAAAGATTCATAACAATATCATACTCAAATTAAAAAGAATAAAATGCTCGATTTTATGGTGCACCTTTTTCACAAAAATATTAGCGTACGAAAAAATTATGGTCGTTTAAAAATCGTGGTGGAAAGTTAGTTTAAGACTAAAATTAAAAACATAATATGGTTAAAGATGAGAGACAAACTTGTCAGTTTGGTGAATTGTGTTTAAAAGACAAGATTACCCCTTCTTACACATATACTTTATGCATTAGGATTTGTAAAACTCTTAAAATCAAGTGTCTTAATTTACCCTTGTGTCATGTATTATATATAGTATAGATATTGATAGTTAGGATATAATTGAACAAAGTCTTTTTAATACAAGTAAACATGACTATTAAAAATTTAAATTAACTTAAATCTAGTATGATTTTTTATAATCTTCGTTCTTGTTATAATTTCGCATCCTAGGTGTTCCATTAATCTTTACCATTTATGTAGCTAAAATTATCATTTTTCCTATTTTGTTATATATAAGAGGGTTGGTAACGATTCGGTTTAAATTTTCAATGATTCAATTTTTGTTTGGACGACAAAAAATTGATACTAATGGTTGGGCTCACAAGTTAAACTTACAAACCATAAAAAACCGATATCGAGCACCCTTACTTAAATTATTAATTTTTTAAAATTGATAGAATTATAACAATATCATACTCAAATTAAAAGGAATAAAATGCTCGATTTTGTGGTGTACATTTTTCACAAAAATATTAGCGTACGAAAAAATTATGGTCGTTTAAAAATCGTGGTGGAAAGTTAGTTTAAGACTAAAATTAAAAACAATATATGGTTAAAGATGAGGGGGCAAACTTGTAAGTTAGGTGAATTGTGTTTAAAAGATAAGTTTACTCCTTCTTACACATATATACTTTATGCATTAGGATTTGTAAATCTTAAAATCAAGTTTCTTAATTTACCCTTGTCTCATGTATTATATATAGTATATATATGTAGATTTTTATAAAAATATTTCTGGAATTATTTACTGATTTATAAATTTATTAAAAATCATTTTATATGCTATATTTAGCCCGAAAATCATTCGTTTATACCAAATGATTTCCGAAAAATCCGCCAAAATTTCTCAGTGATTAGAATACCTCCCAAACAACTTGGAAAAATTCCAAAAGCTAACAATCATGCCGAATACCATTTTCGAGCAAAAAAATGAGTATAAAAATCCGAATAAACGCGAATGCACAAAACATACTTAGGTTTTCCCAAATGACCCGAAATTTCTTATGTGATCATTTATAGCAAATCTGAGTTCCGCATCAAATTTCAAAATTTTTCAAGCACTTTAGATATTTTTCCCAAATAAACGTCCCAATTCGGTAATAAATTCACCAAATATTTTTGGATGCTCGAAAAATTACCAAATTTGGACAGGCACTCAATGATATGGTCCCTGATGTCCCTGAAATATTTCATGACCTAACAGTGTGCACATCACAACCTTAACCTAAAGAGCCTGTAATCGAGTAAATTGGTATTACCTTTGCGGTTTTGGTTCGTTTTTGCTTTCTTAATCAAGTTTTCGGGTTCTTGTGCTTCTATGTAAGCTGGGTACAGGTCCTATATCGAAAACCAAGCATGTATCATCAAGAGACCAGCCATGAAAGTTAGGGTTTCGGTTAGGGTTCTAAATCGAACTTTTGAACCGTAAAAACGCCGTTTAAACATTCTAATCCTTGTTTTTGGCTAAAAAAACCATTCATATCAGATTTCTAACCATGTGTAGGATCAAAACATGTTTTTGGACCATTTTTAGGATTTTAGAAGTGATTTTTGGCAATCAAACTATGTTTATATATGATTAAACATGATTAATATGTTGAAAAATTGATTAAAATGAAGAAACTTACCAAAGTTTGAGCTTGTATGAGATGGTCAGAAGTTCTAGAGCAGATGTGGGATGAACACAAGTGCAAAAATATATTGCAACATATTATAAAATAAAAGAAAGAAAGCATAGGGGGGGATAAGCCTTTAGCGGCCGCAATTAGTGGGCCCCCTTGGGCCTCATTTTGATCCAAAAATCTCGTTTTCCGTTCTCGAATGTGAAATCCCGAGTCCAAATTTATTTCGGGTTTGGTTTTCGGCGCGAAATTTTATCAGGTATGAAAAACAGTGCGAAAATGAGTGTTTTTCGTCCATTTTATTGTAAATTTAGAAAAACGTAGTATAATTTTATAAAATTTAAAATATTTTCATGGATCGCTTAAAACATTCCCAATAAGTGTTTGGTAGATTATTTTTGGCTTAACGGATGTTACAATGCTTGTTTCGTAACTGTCTTTCGCGTTATAATCCATAGCAGGTAGTTAAACGAGCATGTTTTTGTTTAACTACTTTGCTATCATACTAAGGCCTTAATATCAATATGTTGGCTTATAATAAACATATATCACTTATAGATGGCCCCTTGGGATATCTGGGACTTAACCAGACCCACTCGGTTAATCGTTTGTTCGCTACGCAACAAGCGGTTAATCGCTTATTCGATAAACAAATACTAGGGCATATTCGATTTTGTCACGAATGTCACAGCTTGACAGGTTCAAATTCAAAGATGGTGAGAGGTTGAAGTCTGTACTATAAAGATTCATGACAATAGTGAATGAAATCAGAATTACATATATACAGATTTCTGATTTTGACTTAAACAAGAAACCACTCACATCTTTATCTGGTGAATGGTAAACAGCAAGCAAATTCATCAGAGAAAGGTAAACTTTCCCAACTTTAAGTTGGGTGATTGAAAATCACATGTTGAAGGAGGAGAAACCCAGATTTCAAGTGACTAATGCACTTGTAGCTCAAATGGGTAATCTTTCAACAAAATCTTAACAGATGCACCCAATAATTGATGAACCATCAGAGACAAACTCAATGAGTGGTGGAAGTTAGCAGAGATTCAACATCCAGATGATTGAGAACAGTGATAGTGCATCTACAGCCAGTGGACGTCCTCCATATGTTCAAAATTCAGGCCAAGGAATGACTATCAAGCATTGTTCTTCATGTTCACAGAATATTATAATGCATTTGTGGCAAAGAACATAATTCACACAAGTGTTGTGTAAGAAGATTTGGAGCAAATAGATGCAGATGAAATGGAGGACATGGATCTTAAGAGGCAGGCTGCCATGCTGGCTGTGAGGAGCAAAAGACTTTACAACAGAACTGGAAGATCAACTTTTGCTGAACTAAATGACCAGATTGGATTTGATAAATCAAAGGCTATATGCTACAACTGTCAACAGCCAGAATCTGAGATGGAATTTAAACCTGATCAAGATACACCCTCATCCTCACCCAAATATATTAATGAAGACTTGTTGGTGAACAATGCAGAGTTAGAATTTTAAAACATCTTACTAAAAGAGAAGAATGCAATTCTAGAAATGAGAAATAAAGCATTAGAAGATGCACTGACACAAGCTTTAATGAGAATTCGATCCCTGGAGCAAGCTGAGGTTGAGAAGACCTTAGATGCACCAAACAGGGGGAGAATGATGAAGAAGAAGATGGTTTGGAATTAATTGGTAGGATGTATGATGATGAAGGCAGTGAAAATTCTGAAGATAAAACATCCAATGCCTTGAATTTGATAAATATGGAGTATGAGGAGGATGAGGAAGAAAAGGATAACAAAGTGGAGGCTGAAGATGAGGGGGAGTATGAAGAGGAAGAAGAAACCTCTGAAAAATGGAGAAGAGGAAATTAAAGGGTAAATGAATAGCATTTACGGAGGAAGACGTACACCCTAAGCCCATTCCAAAAATTGTGTCAAGTGATGAAATCTTGGATAAGAATGTGGTTGTAGACCCATATATTGCTGAAGTGGAGTCTGTAAAGACTGTTATGGAAATTAGAAATGCTGAGTTGGCTGAAGAAGAAGAGGATGATATACCACAAGAGGTCTTAGAAACTCTTATAAACATGAAAAGCAAGGAAGATGAAGAAGAGAGAATGAGAAAAAAAGCAGATGAAAGCATGACTGCAGGCATGGAAGAAATGAAGAAAAAGAAGGCAGAAAAGTCAGAAAATGAATGTGGTCTGGGATTACAAGAAGAACATGAGAAAAATGAAGGACCAAAGATCAAATTCCTTGCACAGATGAAAATACTCAAAATTTACTATAACATACTATTGAATCCTGAAAAACATGCACCAGAAATTGTAGAAGCTACTAGAAGAGCTCAAGCACAACAAAAAGAAGAGGCTAGGAGGGCAAGTCAATTACTGATAAAAAATGTCCCTGAGCCTGGAATTGAAGAGGTGGTTGATCAAGAAACCAGGCATGTTGAAGTTGAACCAATCATCACATAGCTTGTGGATAAAGAGGAACCAACTGGTAAGGAATCAGAAGAAAGGAATGACACAATAGAGATTGAGATTCCTAAATCAAAAAGGCAAAAGCTTGGTAAACCAACTGTGAAGAAAGTCTATACAAGGAGAGAAAAAGAGAGAGTTATGGACATTGATAAACAAGTAATAGATGCCATGCATGGAATAGAAGATGAGATTGAAGTTGAAGAAGATGAAGAAAGAATGAAAACCGATCCAAGAATCATTTTCTTGATGTAGTATAGGATTGACTTTGAAGTATTAAAGAAAATGTCTGAAGTTGATATTGAACAACTGGCAGAACAAAAGGCCAAAGAAAAGAAAGGGTTGAACAAAAAGAAAAAGATGGCAAGGAATATTTGTTAAGTCTTGGTTATGAATAGAGGCATATAAAAAGAATAACTAGGGAAGGGATAAATGAAGCTGCTGATGGGTGGAGAAGCAGAGAGTCAAAAAGAAATTTCCTGATTCAATTTGGACATGTTATCCCATACCTTAACAGACAACTATTTAGTGAGATTGACAAATTATACAGGACGGCTGTTGTACATGACATTGCAAAATATGTAAAGGAGGTAAAGAGGAAGGAGGAAGAGGCTAAGAAGAAGTATGAGGAAATGAAGAAAAAGTATAAGAAAAAAGTTAGAATTTTGGTTGAGAATGGGTATGAGTATGATTCTGTAAAAGATTTATCCAAAGAAGACTTTCAGGAGAGAGTAAGGATGGTGAAGGAAGCTCATGAGCTAAAGAGAGTCAAACTTCAGATTGAGAGAGAAAATCAGATAAAAGAGCAAGAAGAAAAAGAAAAGATGGAATCTGAAAAGAAGAAACAAGAAGCTAAAAGGTGGTTTGAGGACCCTGAAAGGGTAAAAATCTTGAAGGATATTTTGCTAGAGAAGGGCATGAAAGAACATGAATTTGAAAATCTATCTCATGAAGAACTGTTAGAGATATATGAGAGAGAACAGAAAATGATCCTGGAAGAAAAGAGAAAGGTTTTGGAAGAACAAAGAAGAAGACCAAAACTGATGATGGAAGAAAGAACTGATCAAGCTGAAGTAAGTCTAATTGCATTGCAAGTAGCAGATATGATTAGTACCCTATGTAAAAGAGGAGCCAAGTATCCAGACTTGATGTTCAAGAATGAGCAGGAAATAAAAAGGATGTTTGATGAGTCTGAAAAGAAGCATGGAAAGAAGCCTTCCTCATCAACATCTGGAAGACAAATGATTCAATATGAGGTGCAGAGGCAGCAGACACAAGAGAGAAACTTAGACTTGCCTACTCACCTATACTTTGATATGAGATCAAGAACTCTGAGAGTAGTTACTGAATATGGAACAGAAACACAAATCGTTTTCAAAAGTCACTTCAGAAACTTTAGAAGAGAGCAACTGGAAAGAAAGGCATAGCTGGAACTTTATGACAATCAAAACAAAAGTAGACCAGCCAGCCAACAAAGAAATGACTTGTCTAAATATCTGAAGTAACAGGCTGAAAAGGGGTTCCCTCTGCGTGATCAAAGGAAGGAGACGTTCACTAAAGCTGAAAAGGTAAGAAGAGAAAAGCGACCGAGGGATGTCAGATGGTCGGAATTCTCATTCACTAAATCAAAGAAAAGAAAGAATGAAAGAACAAGTGGATCTAGCTCAACGACAAGAACATTAAGAAAAAGCCTTGCAATGAGAAGAGAGATGCAGCTGCCAAATTCACAAGTACAACAAGGTGGTAGAATCGTACACCTTACATTTAATAGGTAGAGTGAGTCTGTTTCTCTAAGGAATGCTGAAGGGAGAACCATTGCAATCGTTGAACATTACTTAGAGTTGTAGTATATACACATCCAGGATCTACAAGATATTATGAACATAAATGTGCCACTAGATTCTGAGGATGCTGTTGAACTGGACATGTTTCAATAGAGATCTGTGGCGGTAAAACATGAAAAACTGATTAGAGCTCAAAGGAGACACTGTTTAGCTTAGCATGGTAAAATCAAACAAAACAATGATAACGGAATTCATGGTGAAAAACAAAAGAAACGAAAGATTAAAGGCGATAAAACCCGTGGTCTTCGTTCTTCATAGATTGGCACGTTACCGTATGATTCCAAGCCTCCAAATCCTCTAAAATATCACCTCTTGAGCTCCCAAATTAGTCCCACTCGTCTAGGGTATTCAAGTTATATTTAAGGTTGAGTTTAGAGGTGTTTAAATAGGTTTCCAAGGCTCAAAATAAATAAAAATCAAAAATTCTGGAATAAATGGCCCCTCACGCGCCGCGCGGCGGTCTTGGTCCTTCCCCATCACGCGGCGCTCTGGCAAAATGGGAGAGGGGACAGGTTTGGTCCGTTCCGGTTCGTTTCCTTATGCGGTCCGGTTCAATTCTGATGCTCCGGTTCTCTGTTTTAGCTCATTTTAGCTTATTTTTTGCTCTTTTTAACCATGAACAAGTCCTGGAACCTACATTATTCAAATAAATTAGTAATATACAAATTCTAATAAAAACCGAATGAAAACTAATAAAATATTATATTAAATGTACAAGGGATTTATATATATTTAGTCTTATATCAAATATACCCACACTTATCTTTCTACGTCCTGAAAAAGTCTAATTGCAATGGGATCATAATCGGAAAAATACGGTCTTAAAAATATATAAGGTTATCTTAAAATTTAGAACAACGCAAAAACCGCGATCACCGATATTGTTGTCCACTTAAACCCATGTCTTTGTCTTTACCGGGACAAGTAAGATACAACTATTATTATTTATTATTTTTATATAACTAGTGGAACCCACAGTTAGGGGTGTGCAGCTTGTAAAACCCGACCTGACCCGTGATATACCCGACCCGACCCGACACCCGATTTAATTGAAATTAGAAGACCTAATATAGGACCGCTATAATGATCGGGTTTCGGTCTTGAAATTGATTGGTCATCGGTTCTTTTCACACATGACCAATGTCACCGATGGAAATCCATGGCAATTCACTGATTTCCATCATCAATCCATGGTAATTCAATTCAGTATTGAAATCTGGTTGCAATTCATCTTCAAGCAAACACAAACAAGAGACAACTGTTCAAAAGATAAAATTTGTTAAGCCTATGTTTAATTTGGTCTATGATTATTCCTTGTTTCTTGATTACTACGTAGTGATTTCTCAAACTTTAAACTAGAATCGATCAATATAGGTTTAATCTACTGTTCGATTTAGTATGCACTCCAAGTGTTTGATGAAATGCCTTAATGAAAACGTGTTTGATAATTGTTGTTTCTTAGAATATTTGATTAACAACTTGCGATTCGTCACCCAAACACACAATGTTTTGATACAGTCATATAAACATAAGATGAAAACATAAATAATCTAATCAAAATTGAACTTAATAACTTAATATTTCAAAGACGAACTCAAGATCAATAACAAACTTCAAACCAAACACAAATCACAATGGCAAAGTCTATGGAAAAGGAAAAAGAACAATCATTGATTTTATTCAATAGTTATCCACAACCATCTTTTAAGCTTCCTCTCGATTAGCCGGACGTTGTGGACACTTATTAAGATGCCTTATCAATGAAGATATTCCATGTATAGCCATGTCCGCGTTAAAAACCCTTAAGCAGTGATTGCATCTTGCTTTTTCCTACCTTCCTCATCAGTAAACCTCTCAAACTCCGTCCAAATTGTAGAAATCTTCCTAACTCTCCTTGAATCCATCTATGCTAAATTAACAAGGAAAAAAAATATTTATTGGATACATTATTTGATCAAGCATAAACAACCAAATAAATCAAATGAATAAACAGTAATACATACCTGACTACCCGTGATCAAATTAAAGATTGTGTGCAAAATTTGTGGAAAAATATTGATTTATAGATGAATAGAGGAAAGGGGGGGGGGGGGGAGCCGAATTTTTATAGGGTTCTGTTAAGTTAACAGATTTTTTTTAAAGATTGTATGCAGATTTTTTTTAAAATTATTTTGTTGGGCTTAAATAGGTAAGTTTATCTTATTCAAATATACCTGTGATCATATTTGATTGTGTGCAGATTTTTTTTAAAAAATATTTTCATAGTTTATATGTAAAATAAGCAATCGGAAATCAAGCGAGTTCTAATCTTCCTCTCCTACTTTTCTTTTTTCCACCCGTTTATAAATTCACCAAATAATTAATTTTCTTTTTACTGGGTGCAATCAAAATCAAACTTGCTAGTTGCTGTAAATAAGTATTGCAGCTTGTAAGTTGTAAGACTTATTGGTTTTTATTTTAATTTTTAAGTTTAACTAATAGAGTACTATTAACAATTTATAATTTAATTTTTATGTCTAGTTTTGTTTATATGCTTAATCAAGTTAAAACGATTATTAAATTAAGAGAAGTTAGTTGTTTGTTCTTGTGGTTAATTTTTCATCGTTAAATAACTTCATTGACCTCACGCCCTAACTCATTTTTAAAGCGAACATATTTTTGCATCTTACAAAATAAGGTTAACGGATTCGCTACCGCGTTGAGACCCTAAACATTAATAATTTCAACCGGGATCATCCCAGAAAGATAATTATTAAACAGAAAAAGTGTATCAAGATTAACCAAATTACCTAACTCCTTCGGAATAGAACCGAAAGATTAGCACATTAAGATTAACCAAAAGGGTCCGAACTGCTCGTTTTAAGTAGATATCAACAATCCTTTTCATAACTGCTTGTTTTTAAATTAATAAAGAAGCGCTCAAATCAAAGTAGCTAACCCAAATGATTTATCCATAAATATGTTTTAAGTAAACGTCGAAACCCAACAATAGTATTTTCCTGCCAACACAAAATAAACCAATAATCAAATCAACCCCCCCAACCCCCAAAAAAAACAGCCTTCATGTTTCAAACCGACATTCACACAGCCACCGATTATTCGACCCCTGGATTCATGTTACTCGGTTTCGCTTTCTCACAAATTTCAACAAAAAAATTCATATATTAATTAATATAAATACAACACAAACGAACTACAAAAAGGCATGCAATAGTGTATGTATTGTAAACATACCTTTTCTGATATCATCAAAATCAGTTGGACTTTCATTGATTATCTTCTTGCTTGACATGCCAATCCAATCCTCCGTGCATATTAACGCCTCGACAAATGAAGGGGCCAAAGAACTTCTATATGGTTCCACAACTCTTCCGCCCGTACTAAAAGCAGACTCCGAAGCCACACTAGAAACCGGGATAGCTAATATATCTACAATAGTTATAATGGATGATACGTTAATTTAATTGGCAATAAATAAATATAAGTAAATAGTAAGCGTACCTTTCGCCATTTTCGCTACAATAGGATATTTTGAAGAAGAAGCTTTCCACCATTGTAGAACATCAAATCCCTCGTAATCAGGCTCCTCTATGTCATCAAGGTACTTATGCAGTTTTGTTTTAGTTTCATACGAGCTAAAACCGCCTGCCGATTTAGACTGAGCAAAAAAACTACTCGATCCATGTGATGAACGTGAAACGTTACTTGTCCTTTGTGAAACTTGACTTGAACTTGGCCTTTCACTATTAACTCATAGTGCTTAAACACTATCTCTAGTTCTTCAGTTACGAAATTTCACCGCTGTCTCAATCTTTTTTATAAGTTCATCAATTGTCTCCTCCCTATTTTCAGCCCTAAATACTTCCTCAGAGCCAAATGATATAACATGCATTTTCAACCGAGGACCTAATATAGCGGCAAAGTACAGGATGTAATTAAAACCTTGGTTACGAGTCCCCCAATATTTGTCAAACTTAAGTTGCATCTTATCAGCCACAAATTTATTCTCAAGGTCTTTATCTCTCATCTCTCTTAATGCCTGTAAATATCCATCATTTCACTGTAAAACATGTTAACGGTCACATGTTTAGTTGCAGAAGCTTTAGTGGTTTTGAGCTTAAACACTTCTAATAAATTTTCTTATCTTTCTTGCATAACTCCAATCTGTGGTTTTAGGAATACCATCACCCAAATCATTTTTAAAATTTGGGGTGTGCCAAATCAAACGCTTGAAACGCCTTCTCAAACTTTTCTGCCCTGTCAAGCATCTCGTATGTAGAGTTCCCTCTAGTAGGCATATCCAAACATAACAATTCCTTACTTTCAATCCTTTCCGCTTTAACACACTTTTTAAACGCGTCTAATCTTTCCGGAGAATGTCGGATATATCGAATTGTAACGCCCGTAAATTTCGTTGAAAAGATTTAGGCCTTGTAAAGTTTGTATTTTTACTGAGACTCGATCTGGCCTTCCCCGGGGACATCTTTGTCTTTCTTGTAAGCCTATTTGTTTAGCCTTTGATCCAAGACATCACAATTTATAAGTTGGAGGACCTAGATGTAAAATGTTTATAACCTAAAACCCTAAGCCGCCCCTATGTCTTTTGCGATCGGCAGCTAGGAGGGGCTGCCTCCTTGGTTTTTATGCCACTCCAACTCCATTGCAGCCATCCCGCGTCTAATTCGAGGTAGGTCCTAGCGTATTACAACTCTTTTTAACCATGAAACCCTTTATTGAACACGTTAGGGTTGAGTTTTGATGATAACAGTTTGCTGACAGATTCGTATTCGTTTATTGTAGGGTCTGTAACGTGATGATAATCCATTGTTTTTGATCGATTCTTGTTTCCATGATGTTCTACTTTGAGTCTAATTTCCAGAAAGGTATAATATGTAATTTTTGAACAAGATTTGAATGGTTTTTATGAATTTATAAGATCGAGTGTCAAAACTGATGCGGGATGACGGATTCTGGTCTGTCTTCCCGACATCATAACTATTTTTCAACAAGTCCAACTTTGTTGCTTCCACTTCTGGAACTTAATATTTTGAGTTAAGAATCAAACCCAATTGGAATCGTTTAATTTGGTTTAGTAATAAATTTTATAAAAATAAAACCATTTTATTGCGCACTGAAATAGCTGCACGTACCTTGTTGTGTTGGAGGAATTTTTATAATTTTGTGTTCACTAGACAAATATAATAAAGATATTTTAAAAGCCTAAGACATTTAATAAAGTCTGGTAAAAATTTAATAATTTATTTCGAAGGTTATCCTATGTAATTAAATGCATCTTCGCTTACTAAAATCTCCACGTTTTACTTTGTTATTGATCGATAAGTTCGTTTTAGGCCTAACCGGTGGATGTTCAATGGTGTTGTTGTCGGGGCTGTTTGAAGTGAGTTTTTGCTCCGTCATATTCCTAGGTACATCATATGTATACTTTAGTATCGTTAGCTATGAAGCCCGCTTGATTGATCAATTGTCGATAAATTGAAAACTAGGATTTCGGTTGTATAGTTTGTTGATTGTGGTGTCTAGCGCATTGTTTGAGGGAATTAACAACCAATTCGGATTGTGTAGCCTCGGTATGAATTAAGGGCTGTGAAAAACTATTTTCTTAAGTTAATGGGGCTGAATTGGTTGTCAGTTACTCAAACGGTCGGTACAACGCGCATTTGCGTTTATTGAATTGTTAGTGCGTTTGTACTTACGAGTTACCGACCCATTTGACTCGTGTAGCGTCGTGTGGACTTGTTGGCTGTGAAATTATTATATTAGGTCCACACGGGGCTGAGTTGGATGTTAAGTGCTTAAACAACTCTTAAACGCGCGTGTTAGTATCACCTAGTGCTTCCGGGGGTAATTTGAGAATTCTTTATTCCCGGGAGTACCTAAGGGTCGTTCTGGGGAAATGTGAGGCCTCGGGGTCTGTTTGTGATTTAGTTTGATGAGGTCGAGGGTTTAAGTAACTCGAACCATGTTAGAATGTCTCGTAGGATAAACGAGTTCTTTCGATGTCGTTAGTAATGTTTGAATGTAAACCGACAGGTGTTTTGAGTTTGGGATTTCTTAGGGACTCTTTAGCTCGTGGTGAATTCGTGCCTTGTGTCAGGTGAGTTCATGATGCCCCTTTTTACTCTTTTCAAGTTTTGGACTAGCATGCACACCGTAATACAATTTTACACGATTTTACTCGTTACAACTATTTGGATGGTATTAGATAGCCTTATTCATATTTGTACATTTATGAAACTATTTGTGAACTATATTTTATGCCTTAGGATATTATAGAATCCTTTATGGTCTTATATTCCTTAAGGTTATACATGTTACTTGTGGTCTAGGCTCGAGGGTTGCTATTAGGCCTAGTATTAATTCCTAGTATTAAATGATTTTTCCTGATGAAACGTTTAAACTATTTTATATAGGCTTGCTAGTATATAGTTGGCCTTGGAATGTTATAGTATGTATATATATATATAAATTATTGTATGCCTATATTTGACGATGTTGTAGTCGTTTCGACTACTGATGTTGCGTATGCCTACTTCGTGTTTGCATACGGATGGATGGTGATCTTGGCCGGGCCAAACTATACGACTCAAGTTCTTAAATCCTGTGGCAGGCTCTGAAAAGCCCGTGAGGGGGAGGCTCGTGTGGCATGATCATCAATGGATGTTACGTGTTTGGGTTGTACGTGTGCTCGACCCTGATGTTATTACTTGGATGAGATGTTACGTGTTTGGGTTGTACGTGTGCTCGACCCTGATGTTATTATTTGGATGGTATTTATAGGGATATAAATATATGGATGTATATAGATGTCTAAGTACGAATATTTAGTGTTGATGATGGCCTAATTGTTCGTATCCCGTATTATATTTTAGACTCTTGGAATGTTTTATAATCCGTTTTTATATTTAAACCCTTGGAATGATTTATTTAAATGTCTATTATTAAAACTTGAACTCGTGTGTATGTTAGTGTGAGTTTTAGGTTTAGAGGAGGATGCTTACCGCTTGGACATGCTCGAGACTACTTGGACGGTTGAAGGCATAACTAGTCGGAGATTAATATGCAAACTGTTTTCTTTTCATTTATTACTTTAAACATTTAAATTATGGTTTTGGGAAGTTGGTTTTAGTACTTGTGATTTTCCGCTGTTTCTCTGAAACGATTTTTAATAAGATGAAATTGTTTGACTTTAAATTTTTGAGAATTTTTGGATATGATTATCAATTGTAGGATTCCCGGGATTCGGGGTTTTACACGAATTGCATTTCTTATCCGCTCAATTGGGACAGCCCATCACATAACCAGTCTTTCACAATCAAGTTGATGATGTGTGCCATACATCTAACTTTTAAATATCTCCCATCGCCCAATAAATAGTCTAATCTACCCTTTACAAAGTCTATTGCAGTATTGTTTGCCGAAGCATTATCCGCTGTAAGGTTAAGACACGTTCAATTTCCCATTCTTTTAAACATTGAATTAGAGCCCGACCAATATCTTCTCCTTTATGGCTTGTGATATCCTTAAACTTATAATCCTCTTATGCACACCCAGTTGTCATCGATAAAGTGAGCTGTTAGACTTATATAGTTGACATTTTGTATCGATGTCCACGTATCGGTGGTTAGACACACACTCTTGTTACTTTTTGCAAAAAAAGACTTCAGCTTTGCCTTTTCCCCTAAATACCTGTTCCCGACATTCCTCCCTACGGTGGTCCTTCTAGGTACCTTATAATTCGGGTTGAATGTTTCCAAAAGCCTTCTAAAGCCCATACGCTCCATAAATGAAAACGGGAGTTCATCAAGTATAACCATCTCGGTTGCAGCTCTATTACAAGCTTCAACACAAAATTTCCAGCTTTTAACCTCGCAAGTACCGCCCTCAACATCATCATTCTTCTTGATAAATATATTGCTTTGGTTTTTTTAGTAGTCGGGGTGTTTCTCACATCTACTAGCATGTCTACGCAAAGACGATGTGCCATTTAAATGCGGGTCTGCTGCCAATTCAGCCGAACAGTGCTTGCATCTTGCCTTTTTATTATTGTCATCATCGTCAAACTTTCAAAATCAACCCAAACACTAGCCTTTTTAGACGCTCCGGTCTGTTTAGAAGTCCCCACCTTTTGGGAACGTGTTGCAACTTCTCTTTCAACAGGTGGTGATTTCCTCTTATCTGTTCCGTGAGATTCGTCACTTGATATATTCTCAACATTCTTTGAATCCATCTACGTTTAATTAACACAAAAGAACATAAAAAAAACACATCAAACTATTAAACATACAGATAGTACATCTGGATTTGATAACTGTATAGACAAATTATAGATTTTTGACTGAATTAAACTGTGAATAATTTAATTTGAATTTTTTATATATTCATTGGTATGCATGTAGGCCCTAAAATCATGTATTGAAAGTAGCATATATGTATTGATAGATCACAGAAGATTAGGTATTATATTACAATATATGTAATTTAATCGATCAAAAGTAATCAAATAATTGATAATAATGATTTAAATGAACCTGATGTAGCAAGGAAACACCAGTAGCAGCTTGATTTTGATATAACGGAGAACCAAAACCCTAGTGATTGAAGAGAATGCAGTAACAAGAAGTAGAACCAAAACTTTATTCACGTTACTTTTATAGAATGCGCATTTTTAGGGTTATATGGGCCATGTACGTATCTCAGTATATGTATTCTTGTTTTTTTGGGATTCTGAAACTGATTTTTAATGGTTCAAGTCGGTCTTCAGTGGACCCGACCCGAACCTGACCCGAAACTGATTGGGCATGAAACTAAAGACCGATTTTATAAGCTTGTTAATAGGGCCGGTCCGGGTTCGAGTTATTTCGGGCCGGTTCTTCGGGTTTTTTCGGGCCGGACCTAAATGTGCACACCCCTACCCACAGTCAAGACCCGTTTATTTTAGATTTTACCAGATCAAACCACCCTAACTTGAAGATAAACCTCATAAAAAAACAAATTAAAACTTAGTTGCACATTTTTCATGATAGCTATGACGATCAAGGATATTGTTTATCCACCTAAGTTTAAGCATCAAAGTCTACTAAGCATCCATTAGATATGATTAAGGTTCAATTATTCAACTAACTAGCTAGTGTTCCCCACTACATGACATATCCTCGTTATCAAGAAACACCCCCAAAGTCCATCTCCATAGGTTAGTATGCACGAATTCATCTGTAGGGCTTACATATGACGTGTCCCCGTGTGGGTCGTTTCTTAATGGTAATGAGACGCGAGCACGGGGACCTTCATATGACTAACAGCGTGTATGATCAAGTCAGTGTGAATTTGTACTTTTAGAGCACTTTGTGATCATTTTTAATGACTTATAATTTGGCAGATAAACTGCGGGTTTGCTCTTTTTAGGCTTTTGAAATATCCATAAATCTACTTCGGAAATATGAATACCCAAATGAATAACTGCATACAGACCCATGGTCTCTGAACCCCGAGCATCCCATCAATACAGGATTTAAGGCAATAAAACCATACGCCTATGAAGTGTTAACCACTAAAACTAGAAGTGTAAAATTTAGTTTATATCACCGGCTACATGGCATACTATAACGTTAAACCTACTCAAACATCGTATGATAACGTATTCAGATTTCTATGAAATTCATAATTTTCTACAATCAAACTAAAAATGAGGCTGAGTATG